>NW_015150753.1:102238-104372 GCF_000732505.1 Cyprinodon variegatus
TCCCCCCTCCCCTACCTGTGAAAACTTCTGCGGATGCGCTCAGTGAATGTTGATAAACCCAGAACCTTCAGGACATTGCCTGTGGTCAGCGTTCATGGACAAATTGAACACACTCATCATACACACACAACTAATGTCTCCAAGGTCAGATTGGCCCCTGATCTCCTTGAATGCTGGATCCTCCCCTGGTGGTATCTATTAAAGTTGTACACAGATTTTTGGTATTTTTAAAAAGGCTTCTTCAAAATGATGAGATGAGACACATGAGAGGCCCAAAGGATGGCTTCCTGATAAAAATAATTTTAGGTATATTCATTCAAACACAATCATTCAGACAGTAGACGCTCCAAATCCTCCACTCAGGCAGTTTTTCTTAAAACCAGATGTAGTATTTAAAAAGAATACTTCCATTGGATGAAAAAAATATGAGCGTGATTGGTGTTGTTCTTTAACATACATTTATGAAGTTGCAAGCACCAAGAACCAGCCGAGTGTAACCGGGTTCTGCTTCACTCCACTGTACCAGGCCGGCCCAAGTAACCCCTTGACGCGAGCGCACAGCTATGATGCGCTGAAAGCAGCAGAAATGGAACTGAGCGCGAGGACAGTGGATTGAGATGAGTTTTTCACAGTGCGTGCCAGACCGGTTTTGCGCGCATGTTGTTGTTGTATCCTTGCGAGCTTGGATTGGATCCTGCTTAAACAGAAGGCACAAATATCTGCTCCTGTAGCTCGTTATTGCAAAATAGGCTGACAGGAAAGGGGGTAAGAGAGAGGGAGAGAGACATACGGCAAAGGATTAGGACTAAGGCCTCTGTACGTGCACGCTAACCAGTGCACCACCAAAGCAGGCCAAAGGAATAAATACACAATATTTAAACCCTGAACAGCCTCATCAAATAGAAGGAGCTTTAGCTGACACTCCAATGACATGAAAAAACTCAGCAAAGAGACTGAATGTTATTACTCATTAGGTGCAGGTTTGTGCATTTAAGATAATAATTTGTAAAAAAAAAAATAATAAAAAAAAAATCAATAACAAAATAAATAATAAAGATGACATATGCTGCTGTTGTTTTAGAAATATTAAAGAGGATTTTTTTTTGGTCACCCAGGGGTCAACTATTCCCCATTCAGCTCCAAATTGAATCGAAACAATCTAGCACAGTTTTTCAGTGCTGCTGGTTTTCTGCAGGTAAAACCATCGTTAGTGCTGATTTGGTTTTTAAGTTAGAATTATTTTTAATTACTGCTGATGACGTCACCATCCCAGCGGATGTTAGTGCTGCACTTGTTTCCTGATTAAAAATTATTGCATATCAAGATGGATGAATGGCTGACAGTTAGTGCAAAAGTGGGCATGTTGTGTAATATTCACCTAGCCCTGTCCTGTTGTTACCTTCTGGAAGCTGTCTCATCTGGCTTAACCACTGAATGGATAAGTCACT
Source organism: Cyprinodon variegatus (assembly GCF_000732505.1). Lineage (NCBI taxonomy): Eukaryota > Metazoa > Chordata > Actinopteri > Cyprinodontiformes > Cyprinodontidae > Cyprinodon > Cyprinodon variegatus. The sequence goes on from NW_015150753.1 coordinate 103,687, forward strand.
AATTAGAGACTTTAACCTTGACCACCCAAACTGACCTAGCAGTCCTTCTGGAGCCAGACCTCAAGGAAACCATACTGTGCCTTTCCCATGTTTGACTGCTGCCTGCCTAAATAAATCGTTGTTTGTGTTCCACATTCCTGTGTCCGGGTCCCTCTAGTGTGTCAGGACTCCTGTCTTTGTGTTTGTGTTTCTGTGTTTGTCTCCATTCCTCCACCAGGAATGAGGAAAAATACACAGGTGGTCACGCCTACAGCCAGGGTTCATGTGTATCTGTTGTGAACTGTTTGCGAGCGCTGTGGAACCCCTTTAAAATGCCCCCCAGGTCAAAAGTGTGGCTTCACTTTATTAAGACTGATGCCAATAGTGCGCAATGCAATACATCGTGCACGGAAACAATTTAAGAGCAGAAAGTTGCTCGGGGTTTGACTGCAAGAAGAGCGGACCGCAGCCGGTGCAACCATCCTCCTCTCAGCAGCCCGTGGGCGGAGCAAACCCAGAGCGGAGTGAATCATGCTGCTTTCAAACTGGACGCAGCAGGAGCAGCAAAATCGCGTCTGCTGCTTCCTTTTTTGCTGCTTGTACCAGCTTCTGACGCGCGGCTGAAGAAGCTTTGCTGCTCTGGAAAGTGGCTCTGACGCGGGTTGGGCGGAGCTACTCTGTCCTTTATTTGCCTTGCAGCTATATTT
>NW_015150753.1:105866-108502 GCF_000732505.1 Cyprinodon variegatus
GTAGGATGTTCTCATGCAGGCCTACATTAGAAATTAACCTTCCACTCATACTTGACAAGTTGAAGTCGTTATGAACAGATTGATGGGAAGGGCAAGAGATTTAATTAAAGTTTGAATGCGTAGTACTACAAATGCTACTGATGTTTCTGCTATCTTTAGCTTTGTCAGGCAACATTTTAGTGACATTGTTCATTTAGATCTTCCTCTTGCTGACTTCTGTGTTAGCACAACAAACACAGACGAGGGTCGTGTTTAATACTTGATATGGCTTAACCACTCTGCAGAGGTTGCTGAACAGTGCTCGGCTAGTGAAGGGGAATCAATGACTGACCTGAGTTCATAACTGGTGCTAATGTTAATTCGCCATTGTCCTCACAGAGCTGGTGCTGTTTTTTAAAATCAAACCTTCTCCTGACTCGACAGCTAGAAAAGTGCAAGACCATTTGGATGAGTATTTAAGAGACCGCGTCGTTGTCTGGTGGTAAACAGAAAATGGCATTTACAGAGCTTTTAGACGAGGGGACACCTGTCAACAAACAAACTGTGTTGCCCACTTGTAGATGTGTTCCGAAAGCAGAGTTTTCCAAGACAGTCATTGAAAACACCCACAATGACCGGGTTTTCAGCCTGCTGGAGAATGCTCTGATCAGATAACACACATGCTATAAGCAATGTTAGGAATGTCAGGTTTGCAGCAACATGACACTAGGCCACACTGTAAGATGCACAGATTATACTGTAAGATGGATGGTGTGGGCCTCTGTAGTGTTTTCCCTAATTTGGACAAAATTCAGACTGTGTACATGATGGTTTGTAACACAGTACCTGATGATAAAACTGTAATTTTCCAAAATGTGGCACAAGTGACTATTAGTGGCAGCCCGTTTTTCTCTACAGTGCTAGTTGGCAACAAGATTAAGCTGTAGGGGATTTTAGATAGTATCTATGGCTACATCTGTACGTGCAGACATTATCCCTCAGCTACCTGAGGCAGGAATGGTGATGGGAGATGCAATTCCTCTCACTAACTTTGTTTTTGTTAGGTGTGAAGGCAAACAGATAATTCTGGTGGGCATCTGTGAGCTGAAACTTAAGCTGTTTGGGTTTAACTACTTTGTTCCAGACTAAGAGAGAAGGTAAATACAGTATTTTCTGTTAAAGATATAGAATTGTACACAGTTAAACCCCACTCTTATATTTTTCCTACTATGCTCTCTCTGTATCAAGCAAAATAATATATTCATTAAAATATTAACCTCACTATAAAAGTTGAACATCTGGGCTGTAGTTACTCTGTGTAGCCCATTTCATGTATTTTATCTGGGGCTGAAAAAATGAATCGTATTAGTTGATTATTTCAATATTTGTCATTAATTGGAGAATAGAGACTCTAAAACATAATATAAATGTAAAATGTGCCTTTCCCCGGCAGAGAAACCCACTTAGATCAGTAATTATTCCACATGCAAATAAGATAAATAAAAATGTTTTTGTCTGTTCTTAGTTTCACCTGGTTTAATGTAATTAATTATCTTCTTATTATCTATGGGTAGCCAATTAATCGATTCATCGAAAAAACTAACGAGAGAATAAAAATTATTGGTAGTTGCTGCCCTAATTTAATCATAACATTGCAAACGCATTTCTTACTAAATACATGTGAAGTGGAGATTATTTAACCAAACAAACATGTTAATCAGGCAAACTATATTAAAATCCATGTGCCATTATTTGTGAGCTCCAAAAGAGATCACAGTATCCAATTACTCCTGCTGAAAAAACAAAACAAAAAAACCCTCACCTGAAGCCCTGAAGGTTCGGACACTTCTCTCTTTACCTGTGCTGCAACATCACTGCTCATTGTTTGAGTTCCCTAAATCCAGCCATGTTAAATACTAATTGATATTTATATTCTATATAAATAAAAAATGGTGCTTCTTATTTTGTAATTAAAATCATTTAGACATCAGCTGAAGCACTGAAGGGCAGCTGCTTCACCTACAAGCTGCCCTGCATTATTATTACTGGATATCTGTGTTTCCTATAATCATATAATGTATAAAGGTATGTTTTTAATATAAAAGAATTAAAGGAAACAACCTTTTATATCATCCTATGTTACTTACTGACTGACTGTTAAAATAGTTCCTTATGTCTATTTTCTTATCTAAAAAGCACAAAACCAAGAATGAGCCTAAATTTATTCAAATAAAAAATCACATTTAAGGATTATAAAAGACAATATAACACTATCTTATCTGTAATGTAATAATTTTTATTTACCAGACATTAGTGTTTGTACTAATTTACTTATAGATTGTGTGGAAATCTATGCAAGATAAAATCAATGTTAACAGTATTCCTCTGTTTTTTTTCTTGTCTTTAGCGTATTTCTAGGAGTGGAAATAACCAATAAAATGGAACTATTATTATGTGGAACCCTAATTATGCTTCTTAAACAAAAAATAGCAGACTTTTAGGTGCCATCTCTTGTTGTTATACTCCATAAAAGAAATAACACCTGCTGATTATTATACCTGAACTTCTTTAAAGAGTCATCAATAAATTAAAACAGTAACAGCAACTAAATATCAGAAGATCGGAAAAAGGAAACCCTCAGATTTCCTTTTTCGGTC
>NW_015150753.1:112609-127185 GCF_000732505.1 Cyprinodon variegatus
ATCAATATAAATCCTAAAATAATACATAGAATTCTTAAGCTGACATTTCTGTCTTGTTTTTTTTAGAAACTCTTTCAAAGATTATATCCAAGACTAACAGTATGTAAACATGGCAGAGGAAGTTTTTGGCAATGATGCAGAAGTTAGGATCATGGATGGAATGGCTAAAGAAGGGAGGGAATTTTTCATATTCTTATTAAACAACAAGAGCTATACTGTTTAATGTGTTTTAGGTTACTTGCCTTCAGATAACAGAAAATTCTGCATGTTATAAATTTCAACCAAAACTTTTAAGATGAGGACTAGGAAACCATGGTAACGCATGAGCTTCCTTCAAATTTTCATATTTAGCCATTGTTCAATATCTGAAATTATCTCATTCATCTATATTGATAAAGTGGAAAAAGGAACTTACCTAGCTTATACCGTTGAAAGGCATCATATAGAAAGCCTCCAGACATAGCAAGATAAACCAGGAGAATGGAAGTACTGATGGCCAACTTTGGAATTTCTATGTAAAAACAAAGCAAAGTCAAGAGTTTAGGCATGCATACCCAGCACAGACCTATTATAAATTCTCAATCATTTAACATTCTGCATAAATATGTTTTAATGTACTTTATGGTTTGCAAGCTACATTCGATATAAGGGATTGCCTTTGAGTCGGTGAGTCGACGCAATCAGCTGGTTTTCCTTAGAAAATTTTGAATAAATCTGACTGGATGATCTGGTTGAACTTTATAGTGCCTTGAGATGATGTGTTGAGAATTTGCGCTATGTAAATAAACTGAATTGAACATATTATTGATTAAACAACATGTACCCTCTTAGTTGAACCTTAGAGGAGCAACACAGGCATAGAAGATCCTTCCTGCTTACACATACAACATATACAACCCTTTAAAAAANGTCCTCTTATACAGCAGTAAACTATTTTTCCAGACTAGGTGGGATTCCTGTAGGCCTGTGCAGCGATAACAATGGAGCCATCAAAAATATTTATATGCCAATTCAGGAGCTTGACCCAATCCAGGGTTTCCTCAGTCTAAGTGGTTTTAAAGTTCTAGATGGTTTACAACCCACTTCTATTTTGTTAATGTATCTATCTCTGGTCTTAGAGTGGTGTCTTTCCGCAGAACGTTTCTGCACATTCATTACAAAGACAATGTACATTAAAGAAAAACACAAATTGCCAGAATCCACTATAAGTAATAAACCTTTTGTGGCCAAATATGACCAAGTGAAATACAGTATACACCCATTTCCAATTCTACATCAGAGCTGGTGGCTTAATTTTCCTCTTGCTAAATGGAAATAAACATTGTTAAGTGTTACACTGTATTTTATTGCTTGGTCATTGGGTGGGGCCAAAAAAGCTTGATATTAGAATACGAGCCAAGGCTGTTACTGGCTAGAATTCTCTTCAGTGGTGTTAAGAGAAAGCACCTATGGACAAAAAAGATGTGAAAACAAAAGTAAAGAATTCCTTTCAGAAATTATTGCATCCTGTCAAGGAGTTAAAGATAAGCCGAATACATGTTAACTGTAGTATATGTAAACTGTAATGACACCCACAACCAAACACAGGTTAATATCAGCTGTGGCGGGTATCGCTGTCTTTGCTATTTTACTGTAGTTTTTGCAAACATAATCTGAAATGATTAGCTAATCTAAATGTGATTCTGCAACACTTTCTCTCCCATTAGCACTGTCTGCACACCTTGCTCATTGGTCTATTCGAGACATATTTCACTTTAGAAATGTGGTTCTTGAGGAGGACAACGTAGTAAAGCTTCTACAGCACATTCAAAGTTTCAGTATGAAGAGCAGACAAAAAACAGATGATAGAAAGAAGAGAGAAAAATATAAAAGCTTAATGCTCTGTTGCCAACTTAGTGACTTTGTCAGATTATTTAGTGACTTTTCAGACCCCTGCAGCTCGGAGTTTAATAGCCTTCTTCAGCGACGAGTGTGGGAACAAGTCCCTTCCTGTCCCAAAGCTCTGACAGGAAGTCAAATGCAGCTCTGCAGCCAATGTCTGCAGGCAAAGAGAGAGAAGCGGGTCTCCTCTGTTTCTCTTACTGAAAATAAGTTACACATACGCAGAGCTTTCAATAACCCCAGTGTAATAAAACATTGAGACGGAAATGTAATATCTATCTTTTTTTCTTTGAAACTGTTGCATTAATATAGGTCCCCCTGCATTTAATTCATGAACAGCCTCATTCACTATGTGCTGCTGCTGTTTTTAAATTACATTTGATAAGATACGATTGATTTATGTAGTTCTGGTTCAAGTAAAATATTATGGAATGCTTTACATTACTTTATTTAGTTCATCTTTAGTTTTAAATGTATTAACTGTGTTTTTAATCAATTTCTTTCTTGTCGATATTGACATTTCTTGGCTGGAACAAAGTATTACCCAACATGCTGACTGAACTTTGCCAGGAGGTTGGCTTTAAGCTCATTATAATTCCCCGATTGAGCTTCAGAAATATTTATCTGAGTCCATATCCCTGCAGCGTATCCAGAGAACCCGCACCAGCTGATGAGCAGCCGCACACAGCTTATTCAATAAACTCCTTTAAAGTTTCCCTGTCTGTCTCGTTTGAATTCTGGGTCCAAACCTCTGAGCTCCTGACAATAAGGGCTGTTCCTGTCCAGAGAAAGGAGTGGTCACCAGTCCGATGAGTTCTCTACAACATCTCTGGATCAGCCCAGAGGGCTCCAGCCCGCAGACCACCAGAGACAGAATCCAGAGCAGCTAAAGAAGCCGAGGGCCAGGCCAGAAGATCAAGGAGATGCTGAGGTACCAAGCGTATAATTCAAGCCAGGGTCAGGTTACAGATCCAGGGTCGTTAACAATCAGAGTACAAATAGGTGACATGTCAAAACAGATTAAAACAGGGGCAGATCAAAAACTCAGGAATCCAGAGGCAAAACAGGTCATGATCAGGTGGTAAAAGAACAATACAGGTACGCAAGATACAGTACTTCTCACACTAAGCTCAAATAATCTGCCGCTGTTGGCTGGAAAACAGGTGGATAAGATAAGCGGTAATGAGCAACCGGGCAGAGTTAAACAGATGAATAGAACTAGCAATAAAGTCAGCCACCAGTGCTCATGACACATGTATCATGGATCATGACACATGTAATGTAGTTTTGATCTTTTAAATGAATCCTCTACTACTCTGCTACATTTTTAAAATCCAATAAGAAACAATATGTTTTATACTTTGTAAACTCAGTATCTTCATGTAAAAGGGGCTTTACACAAAAACATTGACATTTACTTAAAAACCAAAGCAAGTTGGAAAAGAAAATAGGTAAGAAAAGCTCAATGAGATCCGAGCACTTGGAATTCACATCTCTGATGAGAATTTGGAATCACATAGAGTAAATGCATTAACATCATTAACTCAACTTGGGCTAATTCACTTCAAAGGATTTATTACAGTAGAGCCAAACTCTCAAGGATTCATTCTATCTTCAATAAAACCTGTGCTTGTTGCCATTGTTGTGCAAAATGATATCCTGCAGATAATGAATGAATTATTAACTAGAACTGGAGTTATAGTTAACTGTTTATCTTATTCAAAATCAATTATTGTAGCTCTAATTTGCTTACTTACCAGGGTTTATGCTTTTCACCTCTAAATGGTTTATGGACCGGCTGTTAAAATCCAGGTATCCACACCAATATTGTGACCTAGGCTAGGTTATCAGCAGAGCTATTAATTATCAATCAAATAACAATTTATCTCTGTTTATTCAGACTATTACCAAAAGATGGTGGATCTGGCCTGAGTGATAAATCGTCCGCTATATGGATTACAAGCAACTGCAAGTTAAACAATGTCTTTATTCTAATAGTTAAGGATTACAGAAATCTAACGTCTATGCAAAACACTGCATGCTATTGGAAAATAAATACGAGGTAGACTAAGTGACTAGTTTGAGAGAAAAGGAATAAAACCCTAAGAGTCCGTTTAACTGGCTTCTGATATTGTCCAAGATAGGCCAGATGTTAATACATTCAATAATGTCCATTTGGAATAGCAGCAGATATGATAATAACAACAGCCCAGTTAAAACAACATATTATACATTCAACTTAAATGATAATTGGTTAAAAATTGCATTAACAACACCAGCAGAACTTCATTCAGCAAACTGGAGGGGCAGGGTAATGTATGTGTCGAACGCAGGAGTGTCCCCCTCCAGATAGGGCGTAATTGGTATCGAGGTCCTCACAAAGGGGGGAAAATCCACACAGCGTTCTGCTCCAGATTTCCCGTCTCACCCAGTTCAGCAGGCGCTATGCACGATGGGTCACTGTGATCCGTGACTTTTGACGCAAGAAAATTAGAATTTCAGGTGAAACGGGCCTCTTCTCGCAGGCGATGAAACCCAGGGGAAAGAGATTGATTTGGTCTTGCGCTCTAGATTTAAACCCTGAATGACGTAGGGGTATTTCCTGCTGGGATTCCAGCCTTCTTATCAGCTGATTGGTTCACGTGTAAGCTGACTGTTTGATGTTTGATGTGGTTCATCAAACTGATTTAGCTTCGTTGTGGCAATATATTCCAACACCAAAAAGCTAAGGCAAATTTAACTCACGTGTTCTGGTCCTGTAACAAACTGTGCAACTTCTGGTCCACAATTTTTCAGATCCTATCTGAATCTTTTGAAGTAGGCATCCAAACCGGCATCCAAATATTTCGAATCCCAGGAGAGGATATATCACTAACACAGGATTTATAAAAATGTACTGGCTTTTTCCAGCTCTCTTCGTCCGAAGAAGAATACAATTGGCATGGAAATCAGAAAACCCACCCAAGGCTTCTCTTTGGGTGAAAGATCTGTACCTGTTCCTTAAGTTAGAGAAGATCAAATTCTGTGTTAGAGGTTCGATCCAAAAACTGTATAATACTTGGGCGCCTCTAATATTTTATTTTGAAAGACTGGATGTCTTCCCTTGAGACTAAAAATCACACAGGAGCTGGCTCTGCTGGGGTCTCATGAATACAAACTGTCTGTGGGAGTCATCACCCACTAACTGCAATTCACACCATTTTTAAACAAACAAAATATTTTCCAGTTTGAAAAAAAAGAAACAACAGGAAAAAAGACTTACCTGACTTAAGTTTCAGTAGGAAATGATATAAAAGGCCACCAGAAACTGAAAGAACAACAAGGAAAACCAGGAAAACCAGGAGTATTTTGACCCTAGGTGAAATTCCTATGGAAAACAAAGAAAAAAATTGGGTTAGACCTTAGACAAACAATCCAGTTTAGACCTCACACATTTTTTAGGAAAAGTTTCATGCTTTTTAATAATTTACTTTAGATATCTCAAAAATTACATTTTGCATCTAAGAACTCTGTTAATTTCATTTTATTTGTATGGCATTTATTGTGAACATAACTCCCTTTAAAGCATATTACCTAATGTCCAATTTATTCTAAGAAAGATAAAGGTCACAAAATGTATTTCTATTAGCAAAAACTTTATTAAAATGTTCCTTTTAGACTAACCAAAGGATTATATAAAAATATAAGGCATAGAGACAGACACATTGTTATGGATGCTGAAAAAGCATTTACTCATAAAAAAAAAAAATTAGAGCAACTGAAAGGATACATTTCCCAGAGCAGTTTTGTTAATTTATGCTAATTGAACACTAAAAAAAAACATCTCCATGGTGATTTCAGAGGGAAAACTGTTGGAGCTAGCTCAGCATTCTATAATGGAGATGGGTGGAAACACTGATGATTGTTCCAGAACATCTAGTCTGGATTTGGTTGAACCATCAGCCAGTTCAAGCTCAGGAGAGGGTAGTGATGCTGAGGGATATGGAGGCATCACAGCTTAGAAGTCATTTTCACCCAGAAAATCCTCTGGACTTTCTGTTAAAACCACAAACCTATAAACCACCTAACACTGTCAGGGATTCAGGTTATGGCTGGGTTGTATTCTCATCACTCCCTCACTCTGTCAGTTTTAATCCTGTGGTCTGTTTTTAGAGAACCTGCCTCCTGTGCCATCTCCACAGTTCTCTCACGATTACCTTATCCATTCTATAATGGAAATGGACGGAAACACTGATTGTTCCTAAACATCTAGTCTAGTCATAACTAGTCTAGTCATCTAGTCACTCGTCACTGGCTGAGGTTGGGATGTTATTTAAACATGAAATAAAATTGTAGTGCTGCACCAGCTGGGTAGCAAATAAAGTCTCTCTGAATCATGGTTGCCAACATCTATATGGAGGAGGTGGAGAGCAGAGCACTCATTACATACCAGGTAACACAACCAACTCACTGGTTCAGTTATATGGATGATAATTGGGTCTAAATCCAAACCAAGGAAGTTGAGGCATTCACCAATCACATCAACTCAGTAGACAGAAACATCAGGTTAACTAGAGAGGATGCCACAACAATGTGTTGCCCTTTCTAGACAGCGCTGTGCACAGTTAGGACAATGAAAGTCTTACTGCTGAGTTTTTCCATTTTGATTCACCTACTGGAACATAAACTTGTTATAAGAACTCTAATCCTGATTTCTAATTTATCATGATATCAATGTGAAAATACTTCCCTGGAGACTAGATGCATTAAATAGACTATCGTGCCCTCATAATTTGCAAGTTAATTTATTTATAAAGTAAATGTAAACGCTGCTTAAGCTAATTCAAATGAAATTAAAAGTAAAATAAGTAGCCAACCTTATCACTGTCTGTAACCTACTAACACGGTAAGGAAAGCATCAGATGAGCTACCTGAGAAACTAACGTTACGTTTCCCCACTTTAAAACCAAACAAACATGGTGCTTCCGTGCCATGTTCATTTGTTTTGACAAAAGTTGCATGTTACGACTTTTTTCGCTTTACGAAGCGCCGGCTATTTTAATTATTGTGATCAGTTTGCGCCATCAATCCCAGCGCATGCGCGCTTCATTTGCAGTCTGGACGCAGAGGGTAAACGTCCTGCGACTCTGACTGCAGCGCTGAGAGAGACTCCTGCGGGAGAACGGGGTTGGGATGGGGGAGGCTCCCCACGGCAGAGTAGGAACGATACATGCTTTCACGTAAGAGTCTCCAAAAGCCGCCAGTGACACCGTAAAAAGTCGCCAGATTTGTCGCTAGTCGCTTTTTTGAAAAATAGTCGCTGGAGGGGTCTGAAAGTCGCTGAGTTGGCAACACTGCACCTGCGGCGCTGGCTCGCTTTGCCATATTTTTTTTTCTTCCCCTGTTTCAGTCAAGTGGATGTGATGACGGCGGTCGCGGATGACGCATTAATCGCGCGACACAACTAATCGATGATGAAATTCGTTGCCAACGCTTTTAAAAGTCGATTTTTATCGATTTTATCGATTCGTTGTTGCAGCCCTAATATACAGTAGAGGTTCACAATCTGAAATGTTCACAATCTTCCTAAGTAACATTTACAAAATCTTAGTATATTATACATTAGCACTGAATTGTTGTAAATTAAATCAAATGACTTACTTGACATAAAATAATATAAAAGGCAGCAAGAAACAGTAAGAACCAGGATAACCAGTAAAACCAGGAGGACTTTGGCCCAGGTTGGAATTTCTATGAAAAAAGAAAAAAATCAGTTAGATTTTATACAATCATGGTAGGTACTTACATCTTATATTCTTTTCTAAAAGGTTTATTTTAGCATTATTGTCCTTGTAAACGGGCATTTACCAAACATTTGACTTCTCAACAAGTCGACTTATTCCAAAAAAAAAAAAAAAACACTGGACTTGGTGTCTGAGCTTGAAGACGTTTCTCTTCCATCCAGGAAGTTATTTCAATTTAAAATGTCAGAAATAGCGTTGAGTTCTAGGTTTTATACAGTAGCCCAACAAAGCCTTGTTTTTGTTTTGAAATCATGCAAATTGGAACAGACGAAGGCGTCCCCCCCTTTGGAATGGGGGTCGTTTGGCTTCTTTTGTAAGCCTGCAATGCCCCATAGCCATCTGAGTGTCTAAAAGTCGGTTGTTAAAGGGGATTTTCGGACTGGCTGAATAGACGAGGTCATCCACTCTCCTGTGCAGGGGGCGGGACTGCAAAGACAATGGTAAGGGATAAACTCAATAGCAACATTGTAGGTTTTTGAAAGCTGAAATCTGAACACCCCCCGCCCCCGCCCCCCCTCTGTTTAAAGTTTCCTTTTTTTAAAATAGATGGCTTCCTTCACGCCCCTCTCAAAACAACTAATATTTTAAATTGAAAAAGCTTCCTGGATGGGAAGCAAAACGTCTTAAAACTCGGAAACCAAGTACAGTGGATTGCTTTTAATTTTTTTTTATGACTACGTACTGGATGACTGAGCACAAGTCGACTTAATAAGCTGAGTCTCACATCTGGACAACTCAAAAAAATGGGTTTCAACATTGCAAAAATCTTTAATAGTGATGTTAGTGTTATGCTAGTGTGCAAAAACACTGTTGAATCTCAGTTATTTGTATGTCAAATTCAATAAATACACATTTTGGATTGCTATCAGAATATATTTAAAAAGTATTTCAAGAATTAAATCAAAGTATAATAATTTATGCAAGACTGATTGCTAAGACATTTATCAAAACGAAATTTACCTAAACAATCAAATTCTTTTAGTAAAATGGTTCAGTAACATGGTAAGTACTTACATACCTTCATTCACAGAGCTATTGTTGTTCCACTAGCAAAGGCAACGGCAAAACACTTACGATTTTATATATTTATTGTTGGGATGAAATGAAGCAAAGAGGGATGAGGCGAAGGAGAGATGAAGGCATGAGGGATGAAGGATGGGCATGGCCATGAAGATTTCTGCAAAGGGTTATATGAAAAAATCTGCTACAATTAATTTTCAAAGCCAGCATGGAACCCCTAATAATAACTGATTGAATAAGGCTGAGGTGAGTATGAGCTAGGAGTAGATCACTGAGATTATAGTTGATGTAAGGCTAGACAATAGAAACTTTTATATATGGCTAATTCAATTCTATCATTTCTAACACCATTTTATCTCGTATCCAAGCAAATTTTTCTTAAAGTAGACTACAATTAACTTATTAGTGTTGTCACATAGCCTAACCACAGCTTATATAAGTGGCAAGCAAGGTTTTTTTTTTAATCACAAAGAAGTTCTGCCATGTGGCTTTGCAACATGATGCTGCTTCACAGCTTTTGAGTCACATGCAGGTTTGGGACATGCTTTAAGTTAGTTGACTCTTTAAGGCAGACAGATGGAGACATAGGAGAAGCAGGGTATGTCTGTGATTTGGTTACATTTTGGATTTAGGAAATCTGTCATGGAGAATACAACAATCATTTGCTAACTATGATACAAGACTGTTCACTCACGAACCAGCTACACAACCATGGGCGTAGGTTTGCATAGAGACCATAGGGATATGTCCCTACCAAAATTTTGGACTGACCTATTTGTCCCTACCAATAATTTGATTTGATTAACATTGTTATATAACATGTTTATAATTTACAATTCAGCGTGGTGGATCACTGTGTGTGATCACAGCCAATTATATTTCTCTCGCAGCTCAGTAGCTGCTGCTGCCGCTCCGTCTTACTGCCCAGTCTTTCCTGTCCCTTAAAGTCAGTAACTGTGCTGTTCTCATTGGTTGTTCTGCCTCAAGTTCCGCCTTCTCTTTTCCTGATTGGCTGTTTTCTAGTCCTTGTGTGTGTGCGTGCTTGGAGCACGAAATTAGTTTTATTCACACTAGATACTTCAATTGATATTAGGCTACAGAACTAGTCCTAATTTTTAAAAAAAAATAATTCTATCTACACTAAAACAGGTGAAAGCTGTTGATTGCTGATTCTTAGCCACAGCCGACTGCAAAAGAAAATGTGAAGGTTTCCCTTTTAACAATAATTCCTTGCAATTACTGTTTTCCTTTTATGACGACCCTTTGAGGCAGTTCAGCTATAAATAGCAGGTGTTATTTCTTTTATAGAGTATAAAAACACGGGATGGCGCCTAAACATCTGCTATTTTTTATTTAGAAAGCAATAATTATGGTTCCACATAATGTTGTTATTTCTTTGCCTATTTGAACTTTTAAAAATAGGATAAAGCCAATAACAAACAGAGGAACACTATTTACATTGATTTTATTTTACATAGATTTCCACAGGGTCCATAAGTTAATTAGTACAAACATTAGTTTTTGGTAAAAATGCTTGAATCCAGCTGTTTATTTTGAATATTATTACATTACAGACAAGATGGTGTTATATTTTTTTCTTTCAATAATTGTTAAAAGTGATTTTATATTGGAATAAATTTAGCCCCATTCTTAGTATTTTGTTTTTTTGGATGATGCCACTAAATGTAAATACAATAAATGTATTTGCGTCCCTTAAATGTGTTATTTTGCGTTGTTTCATGATAGAGAGAGCATTTAAAAAATAAGAGTGTGTTTCACCTGTTTACCTCTGCACAATTATATATCTGCAAAAGAAAATACAGGATAAATCCACATAAAACGGTAATATTTAGACTATATTTGGTTAAATTGGCACATATTTACCTACTGTCTTAGTCAATGGTAAGTTTAAATGCAAACCTTTTCAAAGTGGAAAAAAGTCCTAATTCCTCATTCATCAGATGTTTTAAACATTGATAAACAGCATCTAGTGTGAGTAGTGCTTATAAAATTAGTATAAATGTAGCAAGAAATGCTGCTTTTCTCTTTAAACGAAATGCACCCTGATGCTCACATCAAGCATAAAAGACCATGCGTATTTTTGCATAGGTAAAATTACATTAATGAATCTTAGCACCAATAGTGTCCCTACCAAAGTGGAAATCAAACCTACACCCTTCTACACAACAAACCTCTTCTAACAACTAGAACCACAAAAAAAGAATGGATAAGGATCCAATAATGCAAGGTAAACCAAGATGTGAAACAGCGGTAGGAAATTGTGAAAATAAAAACTACAGTCAGCCAAAGATAACGGTGTCATTAACACGATGCAGCCCATATGAGAAAACTTCTCAGTGCCACAAACAAATCACAGTTGCCATTGTGCATTACATATATATAGGATCCTGCGTACAAAGTTAAGATACAGCGCTTCTAATACCTAATACTGCGTGGCAGTCAAGTAGAATTTCCATGCTTATATAACGTATGCAGGGGCAAAGTAGAAAGGAGGTTTGTAGCATTATGCTAAATTATGCAGTAATTAGTATTATTCTGTGTTTGCTATATATATATATATATATATATATATATATATATATATATATATATATATATATATATATATATATATTCTCGGTAATTATGGGTCTTTTTTGAACAGCAGTAATAAAGACATTCTTGAGAAAAAGCAGGTTTAATTGCATTATATGTGTTCTACATCATGTCAGCCACAAATGCAGAAAATGTCAGACCTCTAGCTATAACAGTTCCAGAGCTGTGGGGCTTTGGAACTTTTGGTATCAGCTTGAAGCTGCGCGCAATGGCTCCACCTGCTGGTAAAAATTTTACTGGTGGAATTTTATGAATTCTGAGTTATTAGCCCCACTTAAGGGTTTTAAGAGGTTAAATGACTTCTCTAAATTCTCCTTAGCTGTGAGTGTGTATACGTGAGTGGTTGTTTGTCTTTGTGTTGCCCTGCGATGGACTGGCAACCTGTCCAGTGTGTATCCCGCCTCTCACCCATTGACAGCTGGAGATAGGCACCAGCACCCCTCGGGGACCCCAGCTGGGATTAAGCGTGTTAGAAGATGGATGGATATGCATTTATCTGAATGAATGGGATGGTTTCAATGCTTTGGTCATTGTCTCCAGTTAGCTATTGGTAAGTGTAAATCAATCTAAAAATGGCCTAGTGTAATGCTGCAATGGGGATGGCTTCAGAAACATGCAATCCAGAACTAACAGACTCAAATACAGATTATTTCCAAGAGGTCTAAAAACTGTTGCCCCCGCTGAGAAGTTGTGGTCTATTACATGTTCTAATTTATCACAGAATGGCTGATTGCAAAGTTCTGTCAATGAAGGTTTAAGCTTAGTGCACAGAATTTATTGTCAGCAAGACTGCATCACTAAGGGAATGTTTAGGAATTAAGTGGAAAGGTTCTTCTCTTATCTCAAAGGTTCTTGCTTTTTTTTGGGCTTAGGAAGTATAATAACAGTAGAGTTAGTTGAATATTGTTGAAGAAAATGGAGGAACTAGAGTTTGATATGTCTCTGAATCTGATTGAAGTCTATTGAGAAGGATGGAGTGAGAACTTTTATTGAAGGCCACAATCAGGTCCAGAAATGTAAGAATGGAAAAAAAAACTAAGTCAGCTGCCATAAGAAAACAATGGTGATTTTGAAGAGATCAGTTTCAGAACTGTGGCAAGGTAGCTGGGAAACTGACTGGAGGCTCTAGAATGCTCTAGTTGTTAGACTTCTTCAGATGGACAGGAATTCCAGCTCTATCAATGTCATCTGTCTGCTTCAATTCAATAAAGCTGATCACACAATCTGTATGCCATAAACCACATATGTGCTTTTATGAGCGAAGCTGCTTATCAGTTGGTACCCTCCTCCTGGGAAAAAATACAAAATTTTTGACACTTTTCACTTATGATGTGTGCAGATTGGAAAAATGTACTATTCTTGTGTTAGTAGATCTCTCATCAGCATTTGACATGGTCAAACACAACATTTTGTTGACAAGATGACGTGACCGGGTCGGAATGTCAAGACCAGTCTTAGCAGTTGTGCAGGCTTCCTCAAGGCTCTGTTTTGTGCCCTATTTTGTTTTTACTGTATGTCCTTCCATTAGGAAAAATTATTCAGAGATTTGATTATGTCTCCTATCATCTGTTTGCTGATGATATCCAGTTTTACTGCTTTTTTAAGTCCTAAGAGATCCAGAACTTAAGCTCTCTGCTGAATTGTGTTGCGCAAGATAACAATGACTTGGTGCAAATTCCCTGCAACTAAACTCAGATAAAACAGAGTTGCTGGTGATTGCCCCTGATGACGCTCTTCCAGGTGTCCACTAGTATCAGGGCAACTTGAGTTTGTCTGCTAAACAAAGTCTTAGAAACCGAGGTGTTATCTTTGACAAAACACTGTCCTTAGAGCACCACTCCAAACTGCTGAGAAGGAACTGTTTTTACCAACTGAGGAAAATCTCTAAACTTAGAACAACTGTATCCAGAGAGGATCTTCAAATGACTATCTACACCTTTGTGTCTTCCTATTTAGACTACTGTAACGGTCTGTTCTCATGTCTAAACAAAAAGGAGTTGTCTCGTCTTCATCAGGTTCGAGTCACTGACTCGTACAAACAGAGGGGCTCATATTACGCCGGTTCTTCATTGGCTCCCAGTCTCTTTTTGGTTCCAGTTTAAAATCCTGGTGCTGATATTCAGTGTCCTTATACCCTCTCTCGGAGGATGAGGTCTCAGGACCTGAACCTGCTCATGGTCCCTCATACTGCCCATGGTCCCCAGGGGAGATCGCTCCATGCAGACAGAGATGGCCGGAGGGCCTCTTGGGGGCCCTAAGCAGAATTTGATTTGGGGGCCCCCCCCTCCCACCATGTAGAATCACCTATACTAGAATATTACTGACACAAATGTCACACTATAATGTTATAGTCAATATTAAAAATAAATAAACTATGGTAATGTATTAATACAAAATAAATGAATAAACAATACTTACAATACTTTCTTTTATTAAACCTTTTGAATACAAACATTAAATAAATTATTTGCAAATGTGCATTAAATGTGTAATATTTGAAAGGAAACCAAAATAGACAAACATTAATATCAAAAATAGAATGTTACAAAAACAGATATTTAAAAAATTTTCACTTTTCTTTGAATAAATTAGCCAGCTTCGCTTGATTTTTTTCCCCATTAGCTAATTGTCTGTATGTATAGTGGTAGTGAAAGCTTCGTCCATCTGATCTCTTGGGGAATGTAGAGGTGTCACTGATTGGCAATGGCCCTCTTCTTACCAGATCAGTCCTTTCTAAATCTGAGAGGAATGCTGACCATTCAACTGGGTCAATTGGAAGAGCTGTTGATCTATCTTGATAGCTGGAGCTTGTTGAGGCAGTGGATGGGGAATTTATAGCAGTGGGTGCAGATGTAGAAGGATCTGTAGGGACAATAGATTAAATAAAAAAGAATAAAATAACATAGCAGAAAATTTTATTGTAAAGCCAACACAAAACAATAACTTTTAGATTAACAGATCTGTCATGCCGGCTGAGTTTGAAACCAACGGATCAGTGAATGTAGGTGCTTGTAACTGCTCCTCTCCTTCAGTCACATGTAAGTGCTCCTCCCTTTTAAAATAAGGAAATAAATAAAAAGCTAAATGTTTCATGTCATATTACCAGGCTATGTAACCATTTGCCATCAAGAAAACCCTCACCTGCTGCATCATCAGCTGTGGACACTCGAAACATTAGGGGCAGGTTTGGTTGTTCTCCAAAGTACTTCAACAGTGTTCCTGGGAAAAATAGCATTGCATAATGCATAGTTTATTGAGTAGAAGTTTATTTTCCCA
>NW_015150753.1:128625-129844 GCF_000732505.1 Cyprinodon variegatus
TGCTGGATGTAAAAAGAATGTAAAACAGGGTATATTCAGATATAATATATAAAATCTATTTAGCATTTAATTCACTTTTTCCATGTCTCATCGCCATTTAAATTATTACAAGCCTTTGCAGTGTTTTGAAGGGATATATAATTTTATATACACACACCCCACTGTCATGTTCCCTCTTGTATGGGGACTTTTCATTGACTTCCATTCATTTGTATGACATAATCCAGACCCTTACCGTAACTGTAACCATTATCAACCTTACCCTAAATTCACACCTTAGAATTAACTCTAAATTGTCTTTGTAAAGAGCATTGAGATGACATGGTGTGAATTGGCGCTATAGAATTAAACTGAATAGAATTGAGTGTAACCTTAACCAGTGCATGCCTTATCCTAACCCTAAACTAAACCCAAATCATATCTTAGCTCTAAACATAACCATTGACAAATTACCTTGTGATGACCGACTAAAACGCCCTCACAAATGTTAAAAACTGAAACCAGTTGTTCTTTCCATAAAGTTATGGATGGATTGTATTGACATTTTTATCAGCGATGTCCCTCTTGCCAACAAACAATCCATTAAATTCTGGTGATGATCTAATCATAATCTGGAAGTAGTAAAAAATTATAGAATCATTAAGTATTCTTTTTTTAGCAAATTTTAACAGAGGTGTGCCTCATGCCGAGGAACAATTAATTTAAATCTAGTAATGATTTGTGTTGGTTTAGCAACAAGTGTAAGTCACATTTTGGGGCAGAATTTGCTGCTTGGCAGAGGTCTGCTCTCTTGGAGTGATTTTCTAGTTGGACGTTTTAAATTAGTATTTAGATGTTCCGGTTTGAAGGATTTTTTTACTGGATTCCTTCAGTGTGGCTTAAAGTTATGCTCCTATAGGTTTGGCTGCTGGGAAGCTTTTCACCACATTTCTTCTCTGCTAATTTCAACCATGGTTAGTTTGTCACTGAGAAAACTGTTGTGATTCTCTTTATAAACTACACTTGACCTATTTCTATGTTTGTTTGGTGACCTGCTTTTATTCAGCTTCTTTCTGGTGTCCCCACATACTTATTTGAGATAATTAGGCTAATAATGACCTTAGAAAACGTCTGTTTATTCCATATAACTCATTAGTATGAGGATTGCTCACTTGCTCTAAGATAATGTAAAACTTTAATGTTCACCAAAGGAAAAATGTTCCTTTGATTCTCCAGATTA
>NW_015150753.1:133877-134881 GCF_000732505.1 Cyprinodon variegatus
TGCATCATGGCAACAGACGCTGCCAGAGCTTGGACTGCTTCATCTTATCTTTTAGAAAACTTCACTTCCTGTTGCCTAAACTGAACTTTTTAAGCTTGACCATGACCTGGATATCTGGGAATCTTCAGAGAAATTTCACCTTGTTTAAAAAAGAAAAATATTCAGTAGCTTTTTTTTATGTGTCTGATCTGTTTTCAGCTTAGTTTTCTGCCAGAGGCCGTTTTTTAAGAATGAAATTTCTGGCACAATATCGATACCAACACAATCTAGATTAGTTGATCTAAATGTCCTTGTGTTTTCAAAAGTACATTAGTTTTATTTAAAGCTAATTTATGAATACTATCTATGATTTCAATTTAAATTTAAATTTATATATATATATATATATATATATAGTAATAATATAACAAAATCACTTCAACCTTCTTTAGAATAGAAGTTAGTTTAGATCAGATATTCAGCATGTTTGGATCCAAAGTGATGCTAAATTGTGCTCCCACATTAGTACAATGGGACCAAAAATTTGAATAAGATTATAATTAAACTTCTATTCTATATTGATTATAAGTACAGGAGCTATGTTATTTTTATGTGCTTTTATTTTGAAAAGTAAGAGCCCTTCTGAGGTAGTTGTGATTAGGGTGTGGGGCGTTAATCTATACACCGATTTTGTGTTCAGTTATTAAGCTGCGGAGTTCTCAGTAAACAGTGAACATTGTTTGTTTCTAAATTATAATCTGATTCATATCATCCTGGAACATTAACTCCAGCCCCAAAACTCAAACATTGAAAAAATATTCAGAGAAAATTATGATTTAAGCTTCCAGGTTATGTGATCTATCAAATTCAATGTTTAATGTGTTAAAACCTTATAAAACAAAAATAATAATAATTAAAAAAAAATAACTTTGCAGTATAACAGATGCCACCCCATGTTAAAAACAATACATGCAACAGCTACATTCTGCTAAACTAAAACTACTTCATGGCGTTCTGCAGGTTTC
>NW_015150753.1:135875-137984 GCF_000732505.1 Cyprinodon variegatus
TTTTGCACATCTCTGATGTTGCTGCTATTTTTAAATATTAAAAATGTTCATAGCTGCATATTGGTTATTTATTCTCCAGGTGCCCAGTTTTATATTGTTGAAACACTTTACAGAATTGTATTGTTTATATTTTAACTCTTCCCTATTATGTTATTCTTATACATTTTTCTAAGGTCCTCATTTGTGTGACCATTTTCAATGATCTTTCTGCTGCTGTAAATTTGCCCATTGTGGGACAATAAATTGATTTTCTATTCTATTCTATAAAAGGGGTAGAAATATATAAGTAAATCTAAACAATATATTTATAAAAAATATATCTGCAAAATCTCTAATATTCAACAACAAAAAATACTTAGTTAAGCATATTGTGCAAAACAGCAATAAAAAAAATTTAACTCCTGTCAGATTTATAGTCCCCCCCCCACTCTTCAGATCTATTAGAATCTGTCCTTAAATTACAGACAAACCCATTTATACAGTAACAGATGAAAACCTTTAGATAAATCAAACATTACCGCCACGTATCTGACTCTATAACCATTAAAACAACTATTTTCATTAACTTCAGACGGAACTATTCACAGACTGGGTTATATTAAACTGAACTTCCCATTTTCACCACTGTTCGGCGCCAAGTAACCTTTCCTCTGATCACGGAGCAGCCAGCTTGCTTGGTCTCGCAATGAATCCTGGGATATCCAAGGATACCGAGGATACATCAGACCCATCCTTCAAATCGGGCTAAAAGAAGGATGCATTTTAAGGCCGCATAATGAGGAGTCTTGGAATCCGACCAGACCTCGGCGCCGCGCTATGACGTCATCGTCCTTCGAATCAGGCCTTCTAAGGACGCGTCCTAGGTTTTCGAACAGAGCAGTGGTTTTATAAGACAATGTGACAGAAAATGCTGAGATTGGTGTAACACTTTGAAAGTTGTACAAACTGTAATGAATTTAAGAAAGTTTGTCAGGTGTTTACCTTGGATTTAATTTTTTCTAGTTTTCTTATCATCTGTTTATCAGAAGGGTTTTGTAGATAAACTAATATGGGGGAGACTTTTTAATTGGCTTTATAAACCAACCTGTTGGAGTGTCAGCGCTACTTACAGCATGGAGCTCACTATCTGTGCTACAAGCTTTATTTTTGGACACAAGATTTTTTATAATGTTCCTAATTACGTAATTGTTGAGGTTGATTGCAGTAGTAGCACAGCACTCCTCGTGTGGATGGATAATAACGAAGCACTCGTATTATCTTTAGGCGGATGTCGCCATATTTATTCAAACTTCTACGGCTCTGCTCAATGCCGTACTGGAACAAGCTAGAATATAGCTGCACACATTGCTGAAACGGAAATACACACGTTACCAAAATAAGAGTTTAAGAGCGTTTATGCAATATACTTAACACGAAGGAAATTTATTGACTTTGGTTAATTTTGTGAAAAAGATTAAATCAAAAGGAAAGAAATCCTTCTATTAGGATTTTGGCTTTGGGAAGATGGAGCTGTTTGCTATAGTTGTGTTCCTCCTTTGTGGTAAGATCCTCCTGTTTCTAAGGTGCAATCTATTTAGTTAATCTTCTTTTTTCCTTCTACTTTGCAGTCAGTAAATTGATTAATACGTAGCTATGGTTTAAATGTAAACGCTTGCTTTTAATAAGAAAATATCTAGATATATGTAATAAAACAAACAAGTATATTTAATTGCAGGGTTTAGAGATCTATATGGAATATTAATGAATTTCATTGCAGAGTAAATTTAACAGCATGTTGTGGAAATAAAACTTGGTTCTGCTCCTGCTAAGTTCATCTCTGTGTTTTATTATAATAACCAGAGACACAATTCAATAGTCAAGCTTTTTAAGACAGTTATAAATAGGATGACCACAGTTGGGTTTCTGAAAAGGAGAAAATTATGTGTGGGGGAGGGGGGTGCTGGGTGGATGGACCCAAAGTTACTCCACCCAAATTCTTTCATTAGGTTTAGTGTTTTCTAAAAATGAGCTCAAACATATATTTATTAATTAAATGCTTTCCTATTGTTTAGAACACAAGAGAACCAGAAGACACTAACATTTATATTTTTGTATATATATATATATATA
>NW_015150753.1:139917-141003 GCF_000732505.1 Cyprinodon variegatus
TCCTATTCCCTTCTGGGCAGGGTGCATGTATGTGCCTATTCATCTTAGCCGCTATGATGCCTGACAGGAGCTTCCATGTTATACATAGGCAAGTTATTGGCCGGTATTTGGATGGGGTTGTTCCCTTCTGGGGATCCTTCATGATCAGGATTGTCCGTCCTTGGGTTAGCCATTCTGGATGGGTCCCATCCATCAGCAGTTGGTTCATTTGTGCTGCGAGGCGTGCATGAAGTGCGGTTAGTTTTTTCAGCCAGTAGGTGTGGATCATGTCAGGGCCTGGTGCTGTCCAGCTCTTCATGTCTGCTGCTCTTTCTTGGACATCTGCCGTTGTAATGGTTACTGGTTCTTGTTCTGGGAGATTGCTGTGATCTGTTCTTAGATCTGTGAGTACACTTTGGATGGGTTGGTGGAGAACACCTGGTTTATTCTCCTGGCTTCTGCTTCTCCCTTGTATCACTTTAGGCGGGTGGCCAGGGCGGCGAGTCTTTGTTTGGCAGTTTCCAGAGCCTCAGGAATCGACAGCTTGTCTGAGAGCTGACTAACCTCTCTTCGTGTTGCCTTGATCTTCTTCTCCATGGGGGCTCTGCTTTGTGGCCTGTGGTGTTTATCTTATAGCCAAGCATCTCTAGGATCACTGTAGCTGTGGCGTAGGTCAGCTCATTGGTTTCAGTGATGTCCTTAGTAGGGATAGTATGTAGTGCTTCTAGAAGCTTCTAGAAGCACTACATACTATGTAGTGCTTCTAGAAGGCTTTCAGAGGGTACTCTGTCACTTAGCCTCGTCGTACTAGGGGATCCAGTTTCGTTATGATCTGCTGTCGCAGATTTCCCTACTGACCTGTTGTCCTGACTCCCCCTTGCCGACCCCGGTCACCTGTGCCGGAGTCGTCGGTGTTACCTACCGAGCTATCCAGTTGCTCATATATATATATGCTCATATATATATATATGAGCATATATATATATATATATATATATAGATCGGTATGTATCACCGAAGAAACTGGCACAGATAACTGCTGGGTTCACTGGATCCTTTCTGGTCTATTATGTCCATTCTGGGATCTTATAGAGCAGAGCCAGAACA
>NW_015150753.1:143166-146474 GCF_000732505.1 Cyprinodon variegatus
GGAGAGAATAAAAAGTATTGATCTTGTTAAATGAATATTGTTCAATATCAATACCAGCGTTGGTATCGATAGTATCGATCCTAGGAGCGATCCGCCCACCTCTACTCCCGGCACCTCCCTTCTCCTGCTCTATCCTGTGCATCTTCTCCGTAGGCACTGTAATTATTTACATAATATAAGAGTAGACCCGCAAGAAAAGTTTTTGCCTATTGTGGCTGACGTGTTTGTTCCAGCGTTTTATTGTTACTACTTTGTCACAAGTACAAAACAACCAAATGAACTCTCTGCATATAACCCATCCCCTTTGTTGGCGCCATCTTGGGGCGGTCGACAGCTCCGCTCAGTGTAATGTGTTGAGCAGGAACAGAATCAATTTTAATCAACTTTAACCTCTTAACATCCACCTCATTTTGGGTAATCCTCGCCTATTTTACATTCCCAACTGAAAACGCAAATAACTTAGGAACTGTAAGCCCAAATTACATGTGCAATACATTACCTGAAAGCTAACAGCCTCTAGTTTCCTATAAATAAAAACAATGCGCTGAGGGGAATGCCTGTGACTGTGCTGAGGCTGAGACATGCAGTTGATGATGATCTGAAACTAGAAGCAGAGATTAATAAATGCAGTGAGCTACATAATCACCAACCAGACAACAGGCGCAGCAGACACATAAGCTTCCTACTGGGTCACTAAATGACAGTAAACATGGTGAACTGTCCAAGAAAATCCACAACGATTAAACAAGGCTAGAAAATGATCCATGATTTAGTTTAAAAGATAAGAAATTGAGAGTCTGCTAGGGGATCAATATATCTCAACCTCAACAGAGAAGATAAGCCGATAGACTGTGTGAAGAGAATGCTGCCGCTTAACTTATCTTTTAGTGACGAGACATCGTCTAGAAAATTCACTCCATCTTCATTGACTTGATTGAATGTACGTGATAAGCCATATTTTTTTATCTAAATAAATAATATAGACACCACCAACGTAATTATTACCCAGCTGACAATATCACAAGATGCACGTTTAGCCTGTGAAATGAAATTACTTAATGGATTTTTGAGTCCAATTAAGGATTTTGGGTTCCAGTAACTCGAGATTTATTGATCTAATGTATGGATAATGTGGAATTAACCAGTGTTGCTTGATTGACTGGGCAAAGACAGTTTTATGTGTTTAGACCAAAGCATTATTATTCAAATATATTTTAAATATTAGGTTCAATGATTTAATTAAAGTCAGTGTCAATAGAAAACATCTTACTTCAACAAAACTCTGTTTCTTTTGTTTTTCTAAACAATATGTTTAATAAATAAAGTTAAAGATTAAACTAAGATACAGTTTTACTCAGAATAAAATTTAAATTCTATTTTAATGTGTAAAGTTCTTAATAAGTGAAATATGTTTAAGATGAGGCTCTATATTATATTTAAGCCCCAAAGTTTACACATTTTTATCTACAGAAAGTATTTTATTTTATAGATAGTACAGATGCTTGATGCAAACCGAGACCGCTCTGTTTCACAGCAACAGCAGAACATATTTATGAAACAAACAACATGTTCATATAATCAATATNATAAAAACCTTTAGATAAATCAAACCGCCACATATCTGACTCAATAACCATTAAAACAACTATTTTCATTCATTTCAGACGGAACTATTCATACTTATATTTTATCTTAAACTGAACTTCCAATATTAACCACTTTTCAGCGCCAAGTACAATTTCCTCTGATCACGGAGCAGCCGGCTTGCTTGGTCTTGCAATGAATTCTGGGATATCCAAGGATAGAGAGGATACAGCGGACCCGTCCTTCAAATCGGGCAAAAAGAAGGACACATTTGTAGGCTGCATAACGAGGAGTCTTTGAAACCTGACCAGACCTCGGCGCTGCTCTATGACGTACGTTTATGACGCCTTTGAACTCTGGCCTTCAGAGGAAGTAGCCCATTAATTCAAACAGAGCCATAGTTAGAGTGGCTCAGGTCGACCTGAGCTATTTCTATATTTACTTTATGCTGATCTTGACTTGGAGTGCTGGGGGACATAGGGACCACTTTTTCTGCTTAAATTCTCATATTCTGAATTAATAATCAGATTAACTTCANTCTCTTCTTATCAGGGAGGGCGGTGCCCCAGCGCCCCCTATGGGCCGGCCGCCACTGCTTTCACACCAGCTTTTTAAACTTAACTGTAAATGAAATCAATAAACAATAAATTGCTTATTGCAAGTACCGCATACCATGATGTCCATAATATCGATTATTAAAGACATACTGTCAAACAAAATTTCTTGTGGTTTTACTGCACAAAATATGAATCATGTAAAATAATTTTTACTGTCCATTTAAATAAACATATGATCTCATCACCTCCTACCAGTGGTGTCTTTTGTTGTAGCTTGGAGTTACAGTTCTTTGCTTGTTGTGCCATCCTTCTGTGAAGCCCAGGTGGGCAGGGATATTTATAAATCTGGTATTTTGCTTAAGGTGGGAAAGCGCTTGATTTTATGTGAAAAGCACTCCAGTCGTGTGGATATTAGAAATTGTCAACTTGCACTTTGATGGTTTAACTTGACACTTTTAGGCCGTGTTTGAATTTATGGGCTGCGTCTTCCAATGATGCGTTCATTCTACCTGGACTTGATCCTTCGAAGTCTGTGAAAATAAGGAGACCGGAAGAAGTTTAGCTGTGGATTCAAACAGGTCCAGCCTTCGGCGACTTTCTTTTTCATTTGTTTTCTTTTTTGTTGTAAAGAGAACAAAGACTACACTCATGAGAATCCAGAGTGGAAAAAAAGGTTCCAACCACTGGGAGCAGGAACAAATAAAATCAAATGTAATGATAAAAACCTTATTCAGTTAAATAACATGCTGCTGTCATTTTGCACATCTCTGATGATGCTGCTATTTTCAAATATCCATTACTGTAAAAATTTCCATAGCTGGATATTGGTTATTTATTCTCCAGGTGAAAAGTTTTATATTGTTAAAACACTTTACAGTACAGGATTTTAACTTAACTCTTAACTCTTCACTATTATGTCATTCTTATACATTTTTCTAAGGTCCACATTTGTGTGACAATTTTTTTCAATATTTTTTTGCTGCTGTAAATTTCCCCATTGTGGGACAATAAAGAGATTTTCTATTCTATTCTAATCTATAAAAGGGGTAGAAATATATAAGTAAATCTAAACAATGCATGTATAAAAAATGTATCTGCAAAATCTCTTATATTCAACAGAAAATACTTAGTTAAGCAAATTGTGTAAAATAGCAATAAAAAAATAAA
>NW_015150753.1:147614-149342 GCF_000732505.1 Cyprinodon variegatus
CATGTAGCATTTTGGTGCACTTCAACTCAGAATGGCACAACACAGCCCCAAAAGTGAAATACAAGTAACACACTGTTGTCATCGGTAACACAGAAGCACTCAAAATTGAACACACCTGCTTCAAATCAGTAATGTGTTGCACCCAATCAGTAATGGGGACATAAGGAAGAGGAAGAGGAGGAGGAGGAGGAGGAGGAGGGGGAGGAGGAAGAGCCATCATTTCCAATGAAATTAGAGCAACAATCATACACCATGTTGTGGTTCATGGAATGAATATGAGGGAAGCAGGACTACGTGTTCAACCAAATGAGAGTAAAAGAGCTTCGATATCAATATGTACAAGTAAGTAATACATAATGTCTAGAGATTATACAGCACTAGTGAGTTACTGTACATCTTTACTGTGTTGAATGTAATGCAGCACATGTATACAGAGTCATGAAGCCTGGAATGCTATGTCATTTATGTAATATCAAAAATTAACTTTTTTTTCATTTCTATAGAGAATTTTTCAACTGGATTCCATGGAGAGGCCTCATGAGTGCATCTTCTTGGATGAAGCTGGCTTCAATCTCACCAAGAGGAGAAGGAGAGGCCGCAACATTATTGGTCAACGAGCCATTGTAGAGTTGCCAGGGCAGCATGGTGGCAACGTGACCATATGTGCTGCCATCAGCAGCTACGGGGTTATTCACCGCCATGTGACTTTAGGACCTTACAACACTGCCCATCTTATAACGTTTCTGTATGCTCTACAGGAAGCATTACTGAGACATGAAGAGAGAGGTGATGAGCAGGCAGAGCATCCCATGTACGTGGTAATCTGGGACAATGTGAACTTTCACCGTGGTCCTAGAATACGTTGTTTAGCAAGGGGACAGGTTTGCCTGTGATGTTGATGAGGTCCTGTGGCCTGACCATGCCCAGAGGCATGATGCTGAGGCAGAATGATTCCAAGACATTGCTATTGATCTGCTGCATATTTTGTTTGTGACTATATTTGTGTGCAGGATTGTGCAAGTACTTCATAATAAATCTAATATTTTCTGATGAGGATGAGGATGGGTCTTTTTCTAGTGAGTCTCTTGAGGCGTCTAGTGAATTCTCTGGGTATGATACCGTGAGTTCTGAGGAAGAAGACAGTGAAGAAGATGACACCCTTCAAACACATCTTCGGTTCATTGAGACGGTTTCCCGTTTCATCAGACTCAAACGGTACCAGGCGCAGCCAGAGGACTCCTCGGAGAGTGAAGAGGACCACCGACCTCCACGGCCCGGCCCTTCTTCCCGGAGGAGGAGAAGAGAGGAAGATTATGAAGAGGAGCCCCCTATGAAGCTTTTTCGTTGGGAACTGTGAGAAGAGGAATTTCATCAAGAATCTTCCTTTAACTCCTTCAGCAGCTTCTCACAATGAAGAGAAGCTGAGGCTTCAGCAGAAGAACCAAACATTTTACCATCTTGCTTTGGATCATCTTGCAGGAGGAGTTAGATGTATTTTCTTGATTTCATGATGATTGGAGGTGGAAACAGTCATATCTAGATATAATTTATTGATTGTTTTTATATCTGGCAGGTCTAGAGATGCCTCAGGTAGCTTCTAGCGCCGTGGCTTTTCTTTACCCCGCTGCTAGATTTTGGTTTTACGATGTTAAGGAGTCTGGCAGGTCTAGGGATGCCTTAGGTAGCTTCTAGTGCCGTGGCTTTTCTTTACCCCGCTGCTAGATTTTG
>NW_015150753.1:151741-163647 GCF_000732505.1 Cyprinodon variegatus
CACCTCTCTCAGTGTTTCTGTGTTTAAATGTCACAGACCAGCGTGTTCTCTCACTAACTCCTGTTCTTCTCTTCCAGCAGATTTCTTCCGTTGTCTCCTCATTGGACCGGCACCTCTTGGACGTCTGCTGTCTTGTTAAAGACCCGCTCTGCCGCAGTAGATGGGCGCTGACATGGAGCCAGGTTCTGCTGGAGGATCCTTCCTGCTTAAAGCCAGTTTTCCTCTCTACTGTCACCACTTCATTGCTCAGAAGGAGGAAATGCTACAAGATTAATGACTGGATGCAGTTGGCTGAGCTTCCTTGGATTTAAGACATTTCTCTAAATGCCAAAATAGACTTAATTTATCTATACCATATTGTAAAAAGAAACTAATTGGATGTTTATGATTGATTTCATTCCGTGTTTGTGTTGAATTCTGTTACATGTTTCTGTTTTAAAGCTCTCGTGTAAATTGCCTTGAGATGGCTTGTTTTTATTTCACTAGACTAAATTATATTAAATCCTGCCTACTGGGTCTGGTTCTACTAAAGGATCCTTCCTTTTATTCTATATTCACCTGTTATTTTTTACTATAATAAAGCTTTGATTCAAGTTATGTGAACAGGATCTATTGGTCTTTTTTAGTAAATGTTGTTGAAATAAGTGGTTTTAAATTGGTTCTTCATAAATAAACCAAACTGAAGTCAACAGGAGCAAGAGTTCTAATATTACTATATGTGAGGTAGTTTGGTCCGGGATCAACAAGATGAACTAAACAGCATCAGCCTCCGGTTCCAGATTCCTCTGAGGATTTTTATTCGGCACTATTCACTCTGACAACCATCTCCCTGAGCTTCCAAGATCTCAGTGCCTGTATAACCAGTTGGCAACACACCTGCACCTGATTGGACCGAGCCACAATTAAACAGGTAGAAAACAAACAAAGTCTAAACAGAGAAACAAGAATAAAATGATTAATCTAATTTACAAACTTTTCTACATAATGAAACAGTCTACAAAATAAACAATGTGATAGAAGATAACTCAAAAATTTACTTTAAAGAAAAACAAACAAAGCACTACTCCAAAGGAAACCCCTCTAAATGGAAGAACTCAGCAAGGTAATCAATGACATCATCTAGCCAATTTAGCAGGAAATACTGGGAAATAATGTTGAGTATAAAGTATAATAAATACCATGATTATACTTGGAAAGAAAATACACAAGTTCAACCAATAATCCAGGTGGTGCAATCAGCTCCGGCTCCAGGAGATCTATTACGCCCTCTGGTGGAGAAAGTGGACAGACCTTCAGATCCCAACAGGTTGAAAAGTATCCATCCATCCATCCATCCATCCAGATTTCTCCCTTTCTCCATATAGGCTATCATTTGATCGTTCACGCTCTCCATAGTTCTCCTGTGGTGCGAGCATAGGGCGACTGTTGCACGCCTTTAGCGAGCATGCGCTTTTCCTGTCGCTTGCGCGGTGAATCGTGCAGCCTGCGCTGTGAGGAGATGCAGGGGAAACCGTATGTGATGGGGAAACGCAGCTGGACGTAACACCGGTATTTCCATCTGGAAAACGCTGTTTTGCTGCTGGAGTCATCCTCACTCTCCATCTCTCTGTGTGTGCTGTACNGAGAGAGAGAGAGAGAGAAACATAAAAAAAACTACACTGGAGTGATCACTATGCAGAATGGTGGGAAATTGACATTTTAGTATCCATTGCAAAATGCATTTTATATAGGTTGAAAAAACAAGAATTCACAAATACGTAATAGGACCTGTACAGTCATTTTCAATAATAAAATGCAAAAGTCAAAAAAGGTGGATACACTGTTTTGCAAATGAACTCTTCTAATTATATATTACACAAGACAAAAAGCATAGCAAGCTTGTGTGACATTTTGGTTTTATTTTCAATTTATAAAAAAAAACAAATAATAAACAAGCATTGTTCCTAAACCAAAAAAGTGAAGAGAGTATAAAAAATATAATAAAAAATTAAATATAATAAAAAATAATAATTATATATATATATATATAAATAAGTAATAGATATAAATAAATAATAGATATAAAATAATACAAAATAAATACTATAATAAGATTAAAAGAATTTAAAAAATAATCAGAAAACTATGTACACTCGCAGTTATTGTTTATACCCTAATTGATACAAACCCTTTGTACCGCCCAAGGGGCTCAGGGTAACAGTCACGGATTCTTCACACACAACAACTGGGTATTAAGACACGGCGACCATGCCCCAGTGCCCCATGCCGCCATATCACCAATTATCTGTAGGCTGCATGCCTGAAGTTTCTGTTGCTTTAACCTGGCCCTACAACATCAGCCTCTGCCCGGATTTCTGCCCAAATTCTTCCGGCGAAACACAAAACCCCCTCTGACAACACAAACTGCTCCATGTGTTGCATCATGGACATGCAAGAGTCGGCAGTTTCTCTTCCTTTCGATGTCCGTAGGCATCTCCTTGCAGTTTGTGCAGACAGACCATGTAGGTGTAGCTGCTGGGGGCTGTGGACCTGGAGGTCCAGCTGTCAGGTGTGCCAAGTCAAACATCAGACTGGGGTTATGGGTCAGGGCTCACCGCGGTAAATGATGGCTTTGCTCTTAATTCAGCAATTAACTCCGGGCCTGTAAAGAAATAAATGTTTTATGTAGTGCCTTTATTTTTCATACACTATAGATGATAACTAAATACGGTAACTCCATTGAGCGTGAGCCTTGTGAGGACTTTAGCAATGATGTAATTGTGTAGATGTGCCGATGTAGTAAGCATACAAGCTGTTGAGCACTCGTTTTAGATTAAAAAAACTGTATTGTGTCAGAGGCAAACAGAGGTATAAAGTAGAAGGGCTCTTATGGATGTAATTACAAGACTATTGATGATATGTACCTACAGACATATTAAATTACACTACTAGTGATGTAATAACAGCCATTACAACAGGCCTACTTCTATTTTATGCATCTCTGGGGCAGTTTGGGGTACTAAAAAATATATAAATACATGATGAACGGATATTATCCTCATTTGCAATCCTGTCCGCTTGCAGGGTTTCAATTCTGTTGAAGTCCTTTGAAAGTTGCAGACCGGCAGTCTGACTTCGTCCCCTTCCTCGCCCCGTTCTCCGACCTCTGCCTCTGCTTTCTCTTCCTCCTCGATCTCTGGCCCTCGGTCCACCTCTTCTACTGGGCTGACGATCATTTCATCTGGGATGGCGTCGGCGAGTTGGAGCTGGAGCTCTCATCAAGGATCGGCTAAATGCTTACAGACAAAAACATGCGGACAACACGGTTAAAAACCAACCGCAATTTCATTAACGTTTATCGGTTTGGTTGTTTTCTTTACTCATAGTCAGTTGCTTTGTAGCCTACAGGCTACGGGCGACACAGTGTTATTACTATGAGATTGGGTGAGTAACGCGCATCAAACCAACAAGTCAAAATTCATCCTCTCATATAGTATACATTCACTATCAATAGTTCTTGCAGATACAACCGTGACCGCCTGTTTACTGGACTTTGTTTCAAAGTTTGAAGTAGTTAGTAACTTGTGTGTCTCACAGGAGTAAAGAAAAAAGGAATCTTCACTCTACCTCACATGTTAAGAGACAAGCAGCTCTCTAAACCCTCAGCAAATGATGATGCTGAAGTATCTGTAACTGCAATTTGAGATCATTTGCAAGATTTCTCCTCACCACCACCAGATAAATCACATTATTGTGATTTACAAAGGTGTTTTATGAAGAGTGCCTTGATTTGTATTCTATAATTTCATTTTTCCTCCAATCAATATCGTTAAATCAATGGTAATTTGAAGCCCACCCTTTAACTGGTTTTCATACAACCAACAACTTCACAGTGTGCTGCACTTTAAATGCTTCTTCGTGGGTCAATATAAAGATGAAAAGAGTGCCAAACAGATAATTGTTTTTTTTATTGTTGATCAACCTTAACCTGATTAAAAAAATCAAAATGAGATGCTTATATATATTGTAAAATTGGCTGATGATTTTATTATATGCTATTCAAGCATGTCTGTTTACATGCAGACTCCTGACACAATTAATAGATTAGTTTATTTATTTAGAGAAACAGATACAGTGTACACTAAACATTAAGGGAGAGATGTATTGCACCAGGTTAGCTCAAGTGCTAATCTACTCCCATAGTTCCTGGGAAATACGTCCGCAGATGGATGTTTTTTTTGTTGCTAACTACAAGGTACATTTCTACACATGCAGGTCAATAGACCTGTCATTGCCTGCTCCACATAATATGGAAATAAGTAAAAAAAAATTACATTTAAAAAAATTGTTTCCACGCACAGAGAGCAACTATGTCCTCAAGAGGTGGACAGAAAAGTCGGACTGGGTCCACCCCGCCCTGGTTTTTGCGGGAATCAAACCGGGAATCTGGTGCAAGGCAACAGCTCTACAAACTGCACCACTGTGGAGCCCATAACCTGAATCCTTTTAATAAAATGTATGATATACCAATGAATAGATAGACAAATCAGTGGACAGCTTAACGCCACAATGGTGGAGTTACACCCTTGCATTTACAGGCATATCAACCCATAATACTAACCAGTCACAGCTAATAAAAACATTTTTGGGGCTGCTGTAAGAATATACTTATCTATCTATTCCAATATGACAAATTGGCAGGCGTTCCCACCAGTGACTTTATTCTTGGTGACTACCGAGGTGGGACTGGGCCTTCTGGCCCTAAGAGGACGTCGCTGGTTTGTGTCGCCCCCACGGACCTCTGGGCTCTCATCTGGGTGCACCTTTGGGGTGAGCGGCCGCTGGCGTAGCTCATGGTCTTGCTGCCGCGGCCCCATGGGACCTCAGCAATATGGCGTCTGGGGTCGAGCCCCTCAGGAACTGGGCCCCTTTGGGGTTTGGCCCCTCGGGGTCAAGTTCCTGGGGCTCTTGCCTTCTCTTCACTTGTGGGTGTGGCCATCTCTATGTCTGTCCTCCTTGTTTCCCAGTGATCTAGGGTGCCTTTGGATATAAGGGGCTCACATAACCTTTTTATCAAGGATTTTTCTTCTGAAGAAGCTTTGTAAATCCTTTATACATGAGCATGTCCATGCATACATACCACAGGAATTTGGTTCCAGGTCTTCACAGATACACATTAACAATACTAAGTTGCAGCTGCAGGTATATACCACCCGGATTAATATTGTGTAATCACCATAGGTTTTGCTTTCTACACTCATGGGTATCTAAGGGATACCTGCTGCTCTTGCTTTTATTATGTTTTCTGTTTTATATTCCCCTTGTCTCATACATGTGTAGAAGGATACTTCTAGGTGAAACTATATACCCTGTGTTGTATATTTGTCTATTTTTGCTGTTTTTTGTACTTTCTCTTCATGCACTCTTTCCTGTCTCTTTCTCTCCTTAGTTCGTATCCCCTTTCTTTAACACCTACCCTTTCCCTCTGTGTTTGTTATATATACGATTTTACCGCCTGTTAATGTGGAAGTTATGTCCCCCTAAAGGCAGCTGTGCCTCGGAACCTCCCTTCTGGTTCTTTTCCTGGGAGCAAGTTATTTACTACTCTTAACTCAAACTGGGTAAAACCATTTAAAAAGGACTATAAAAACAGGAGTAAAAAAGTAACAGAGTTTATTCCAGATCAGGTCGTTACAGGACAGAGAAATTGCTTGGAGCTTGCACAACTGTGGGCTCAAAAAACACGTCAGCAAGTGTCCGGCAGAGATTGAGCAAAGATTGAGCCTCAAACAATGTCATCTCCTCTTTCTTATACCTCATGAGTCTATGTGTTGCATCAGGTGGATGCTTTGCTGACGGCAATGCTCCCGCAGTATTATAAAATCTCCAAATATATTTCCTTAATAGATTTGTTTTCTTCTACCTAGTTGACCTTCTTTTTTACGCAAACAGTCTTTCTGAACCCTGTGAACACTTCCACAAGGTATCCCATCTGCTCGTCTAATCAGCCCCTTTAACAGCTCTAACAACTATCAACAGAACGTTCAAGTGGAGTTGGAAGCCAATCGGGCTTTCTCTAAATTGAAAAGAAGGATTGTTGAAGGTCCAGTCCTTGTCCATCCTTCTCTCAAGGCACAAGCGATCAATTCTCGGACTTCAGGGTAGATGCCGTTCCTCAGAGATGGGAAGTAACGAAGTACAAATACTTCGTTACTGTACTCAAGTAGATTTTTCTGATATTTTTACTTTACTTTACTACTTATTTTTATGGCGACTTTTTACTTCCACTCCTCACATTTTTACACAAATATCTGTACTTTCTACTCCTTACATTTTAAAAAATTGGCTCGTTACTTTAGTTTTGAATCATTTCAATGGAGTTACTATTATTATTTTTCACGTCATCAATACCAAATTCAATCTAATTGGATGGGAATCTACGTTGCATTTAACGCAACACTACAAGATGAATCGACAGATTCGGCGGTATTCATTCGTGGCAAATCATTGCAGCTTGGTGGCGGTGGCGTTAGCATAGTAGCATGGACGACGAGATGATTGAAAATGAACACAGCGGAGATCTAGTCCTATTGGCAGACATCCATTTAAAATGTAGGCAACGGCATGAAAAAAGTGGTTTCTACTTTTACTTTTATACTTTAAGTAAATTTACAAGCCTGTACTTTGTTACTTTTACTTGAGTAAAGAAGTTTAATCAGTACTTCCACTTTTACCAGAGTATTTTTTAACACAGGTATCTGTATTTTTACTCAAGTACAGAAAGTGAGTACTTTTGCCATCTCTGCCGTTCCTACTTAATACATATATGTTATGAGGTTTTATTTAAAGAGTTTGTCCCAAGTGATCTCTTTTCATTGAAGAGAGATAGAGCTTCAAGGTGCAGACATAGAGCCTATCTTTAACAGTTGTATTCAATTAAATCCTAATAAAATACAGTATATGAGCAGTGGCGCCTCCAGAAATGTTTCATAAGGGGGCCAGATGGGGCCACTAAAACTTGTGGGGTGGCACACTGAATCTAAAAGCCATAATTTCAGGGTTTTGATCTCCTATTATGGTAAACCTGCCTGTAGAAATCATAAAGACTTCAGAAAACACCTACCTATATCTTGGTTTATTGTGTGATTGTGTGATGGCTATGCATAATGGGATGAAATGCTAAACTGACGCTGCTACAATTTACTCTCGCCAGTGGGGGGCCAGTGGATTGCACAGGGTGGCATCACTGTTTAGTGGTGTATATGAGTGTAACTTGAGGATAACTGAAGGGTTTGACTGTATGAATGTTTGCAGGACACATTTTTATCATCCTCGGTGCTTCGGTGGATTTCTTTAGCTAGAGCTTAAACTCTTCTACATTTTTTTAAGTATCACTTTTAAACCAGCCTAAAGCGTTCCTGGCGGCCTCAAAACTCCAGTTTTCTAGCTTGGTTTAGTAAAGGGTAAAATAATAGTAACCTCTGTCGCATTATATGTGGAAAAAGATTTTAAATGTTTATTTTGTTTATTTTATGCAAGCAACTTTTTTTTGTACAGGGCCTTCTGAACTTTTCAAAGACAATGTTTACAACAACCCAATTAAAAACAAAAAACAATAAATAACAGAGTCTATTAGACGTTTTTTACTCAGGTTATCCTGGGCTATCTCTATAGTTATGCTGCTATAGGCTTAGAATGCTGGAGGACATAGGGAGCCCTTTTTCACCATTCTGCTTAATTTACAGTTGCCTTTTGCATCTCTGCTTCTGTCTCATTGAACCCCAGTCGGGCCTGAGCAGATGGCCGCTCACACTGAGCCTGGTTCTTAAAAGGGAGTTTTTCCTCTCCACTGTCACTACAAACATGCTTAGTATGAGGAATTGACTTCAAGTCAATGAGTCGATGCAATCAAATGGTTTTCCTTATATAGAAACTTTGAACCAAGTTGACTGCATGATCTGTTGAACTGTAAAGTGCCTTGAGAAGACGTGTTGTGAATTGGCGCTATAGAAATATTGAACGGTGCTCTGATTTCAGTTGGAGCACTTCTGCTGCACCTATTTTTTAACTGACGGCTAACAGAAATTTTCCTATTTGTCACACCTTATTTAATCTTAAAATGCTTCCATTAATGTTTAATTTGGAGATAATCCCTGGTGAAATTGTTATAAAAAAGACACAGGGGACCAACCCCAACTCTTTATTTTTTATTTAAAGTCTTTTAAATCAATATTAACCAGAGGAGCCTGTGATTCTGTATAACTACTTTATATTTAGTCCTCTTTGTCTCTCTATAATCAAAAATATTGTCTGATGGAGCTATTTATTCTTTATCTCTTTATCCATTTGAAGTTTGTTAGTTTATTCTTACATTTATATTTTTGTATCATTTACAGAGTTTATTTGCAGGTTAATAATTGTTTATTCTATTAATCTTTTTATTATTTTTTCTAATTTATTTATTTTTTGTTCTGAGGTAAGACAGGAAGTAAATGTGTCCACTTTCTATAAGTGTAGGGGCCTGGGAAGGGACCAGCAGGCATTTTGGGTTTGGAACCTATGGTTTTTACCAGAGCAGGAGAGGTAGCAGAAAGAACAAAGGTTGAACTCTGTAATTGCTGGCTAGAAGAAAAAATAAATCATCCTGAACAATCAACAAGTTTGGACATTGAACCTTCTTTTGCCTGCGTATAGAAACTTGACCCCAGTTCACTAGTAGTGGCTTAAGGGAACCTTTTTGTTCACTAAGAAAAATAATATAAAATGGCATTTTCTTAATTATTCATATTCAGTTACTTTAACACATTTGATCATTAGCAGTGTAGGACATAAAACACTTGTCTTAAAGTAGCTAAATGTCATTAAGTAAATGCCAAAAAAAGTTGCATTATTTTTTTCAGTGTTGGATGTTTAGCTTGACAAACAATCGCCACTGCATTATTTAAACAACATAGTTTTGTCCCTAAACATGGCCTACTCAGGGGAAGATTTAGGAAATTTGGGGCCCTAGGCAAAGACAGGCAGGGGGCCCTCTGAATTGAGAACATATAGAACAGTCCCATTATACAGATAGATAAATGTTAATAGAATAGACATCCATTATTTGTTCTATGTTTTGTCCCTCTCTTCTTTAATTGTTGTTTTCCTCTCTATGTTTTGTACTCAGCTGACTTTTCATGCTGAAAGATTTTTTCCAAGCACTAAGCTCACTTAGCTGATTGCTCCTTCCTGTGTTTCCAAAAAGGCGACGGCAAAAGTAAATAACCCAGTCCTTCTTTTCACTGCAGACAAGCCATGATCTGCTTATCTGTTCTCCATTTTTCATTTGGATGAAATAATATCTGCATGAATCATGACAGCAGACAAGATAGAGGAGAGCAGGAGGCGGGGTTACCCAATGGCAAAAATATTGGTAAGCAGAGACTGCAGATGCTTAGGGGCCCCGTCACTGACACCTGGTGGGCCCCCTTCACATTTGTGGACTAGGATGTCAGATTGTAGATGTAATGGTGCAAAAAATTCCTCTTAGAACCCACCTGATTTTAGTATTACTGACCGGTCCTTATTTATTCCACAAGACATGCCAGATTTCAACATGATGGTGAGACGTTTAAACACGACACCAATAGCAAAGCAGACAGTGGTAGTTTTATTTACTATGTTAAAAACTGTGTATAGTTCATTAGACGGTTGGTAAAAAATACACTCATATAATATGTTTCAAACCGCAATAAAGATATTAAAAGAAAGATGTGTTTGAGTATTTATTTTTGGGGTAATCCAGATTGTTGTACTCCATATGGGGCCAACCCAGATAATGTTTCTTACTGCTTCTTATTGTTGTGTCGTTACGCCATTGGGTTACCAATCTACTTGCTCTGGAGAGCAGAGTTCGCTGCTTTTAGATGTTGTCGCCAAAGTCTCCAGTAGCAGAAAAAAGTCGCTAGATTTGGCGCTAGGTGCTTTTATGAAATGAAAATGCTAGAGGGGTCTGAAAAGTCGCTAAATATAGTGACTAAAGCTCTAATTTCACTACACTGCTCTTTACATCATTTGTTTTCAAATGTTTTGCTGCTGTCTGTTTGGACCTTTCTGAACATGTGCAGCAAATGGACTGATCCAATATGGTGGACACTGAAGGGGGGGTTGACAGAGACACCACTGCTCCTCCAAGTGTTCTGATGGCATTTTAACAAAAGGATTTTTACCAAAAATATGCACAAACAAGGAATAGTTGTCCATACATGTAAACAGATCTTTATGGGGCCCCCAGGAACCTGGGACCCTAGGCCTGCTGAAAATAACCAAGTCTTCTTTTACCAAAAAGAAAAAAGGACATTTATTTTTAATTTACTGTATATTTTATTAGAAAACAAACTGTACAAAAGGTCAGAATGAGTAGAAACCTCTGTAGCTACATGTAAAAACCAAAAGTCCTTCTGATGACAACCTGCTGAGGAGATGAGTCCCACAGCTCACCTGTTCACACAGATTTCAGCCCTTAGATCCACGCAGGTATCTGGTCTACATTCATTTCAGCAACACATATTTTACAGGTTTAAACTTGTAAACTTGTTGGATCCTCTGGAGCAGGACGGGCTGTCAGCCCAAACTAAAAGTCCCCACATCAAGTCCTCTGCTCGGTTTACACGTAGAGCTTCTTGTCAAAGTCCCCGCTGATGCTGATGCTTTTAGATGGAGCCTGTTTGATGGGGAAGGAGCCCCGGGCTGCCTGGATGAAGGAGCAGCACAGCAGGGCCCCCCCGGACAGCAGCAGCCCGGCGGCGGCCCAGCCCATGTAGATGGACGCCCCGATCTCCCTCTTCTGCGCAGGAGGAACTTTGGGGTCGTAGAAACCCACGATGATGTTGTTGGCGATCCAGCAGGCCGGAACCAGCACGAAGAGCCCGCTGAAGACGTAGATGATGCCTCCGGCGTAGACCACCCTCTTCTTGACGGTCTCGTCCTTGATGCAGTTGGTGCACTGCGCCCCGGCCACCGTCACGGCCAGCCCGACCACCCCCAGCACCGCGGAGATCACCGTCAGCGCGCGCGCTATCTGCAGGTCCTGCTCCAGGCCCAGCACCGAGTCGTGGATCTTACACTGCATGTGTCCGGTGCTCTGAACCACGCAGGACATCCACAGCCCCTCCCACGTAGTCTGAGCCACCACGATGTTGCTCTCGATGAAG
Organism: Cyprinodon variegatus; assembly: GCF_000732505.1. NCBI lineage: Eukaryota > Metazoa > Chordata > Actinopteri > Cyprinodontiformes > Cyprinodontidae > Cyprinodon > Cyprinodon variegatus. The sequence goes on from NW_015150753.1 coordinate 162,913, forward strand.
GCGTTCACCTTCCAGGTGGGCATCCCGCAGGCGATCATCACCAGCAGCGAGCCCGCGACGCACAGCGTCATCCCCAGGCACTCCAGACAGGCGGCCACCATGCTTCTGGTTCTGGTTCTGGTTCTGGTTCTGGTTCTCCTGCTGATCCCTGGAACGTGCTTCAGTGTTTGGCTGCTTTCTGATCACAGCTGCTTTTTATTCAGCATCCTCCCTCAGAGAGAGAGGCAGGATGCTGAAAACTTTGGACCAATCAGCAGCGGGGGCATCTTTGCGTCAGCTGCAGAGGAGGGAAGCATCTGTATCCCGCATAAAAAACAAAACACAGGAGACTGTGACGGCTTTATGTTTACAGTTTAGATCCGATCAACTGTAAGTGTCTTCCTGTAATTTGGACCAGACAGATTTCCAGTCCAGGAGAATAAAGGATTCAAACGTAGTTCTAAACGTGATTTATTTTTAATAAGGTGCATTGATTCAGTTCACTTTATTTATCTATTCATTTCTATTCAGTTTATGTAGCGCCAGTCCACAACACACGTCATCTCAAGTAACTTTACAGTACAACCAGATCGATTCATTGACTCAAAGCCAATCATTCACACTAAGCATGCTTGTAGCGACAGTGGAGAGGAAAAACTCCCTTTTGATAGGAAGAAACCTCCAGCAGAACCAGGCTCAGTGTGAGCGGCCATCTGCTGAGGCCGACTGGGGTTCAAGGAGACAGAAGCAGAGATA
>NW_015150753.1:163777-165962 GCF_000732505.1 Cyprinodon variegatus
ATACACACACACACACATCCAACTACACAAGATGTTAAAGATTGAGGGAGGCGTTATAGAGATTGATGGCCACGGGTAGAAATGATTTTCTGTGGCACTCTGTGGTGCATCTGGGTAGGAGGAGTCTTCTACTGAAGGAGCTCGTCTGCTGGACCAGTGTGTCGGTTATCCTTTTTACCATTTTTGTGGATTGGTTTAATTAGATAGACTAGAAGTAATCCCACTATGTTGAGCTCGCTTCGTGGAAAGGGCCTCTGTGTATCAGTGCTGTCCTGTTTCTCTCACTATGAGTATCTGTATGTGCTCTCTTCATCCTCTGACATGGGAGCTGGCTCAGAGCTCGTCTGCCTGGTTGTGTGTTTCCTGGATGGGGCCGCCTTTTATACTTTCCTTTTCTATCTCTGCTTCTCTCTCCTTGAACCCCAGCGAGCCTTGGAAGATGGCAGCTCACACTGAGTCTGGTTCTACCGGACTTCTTCCTGTTAAAAGAGAGTTTTCCTCTCCACTGTCGCCTCAACTATGCTTAGTGTGAGGGATTGAGATAATGAGTCGATGCAATCAACTTGTTTTTCCTTAGAAGACTGGCTGCCGGCGGAGCCCGCGGGCTTGTCCCTGCGGCTCCTGGGGGCTTTGGCATTGCGGTGGCTGGCGTCTCTCCTCTTTTCTTGGTGGGGGTCTGGGTTGGCCCCTCTTGGGCACCTTTGCTCTGGAAATCCCTCTGTGCATCTGGGTTTTTGGGTCCCCCGGAGCTCGCCTCGGTGCTCTGGCTCGGTGCTTCATTTCCTGATCTACTTACATCGCAGTGTCTATATAATCTGTAATACTCCCTGTATGAATTATAATAAAGCTATTTATATTCATAAATCAAGCGGAACACTATGGTGATAAATCTGTTGTTTTTTTGGCATCAAGACAATTACTTTTATTGCCACATTGCAAGACATTACACTGTTAAAAAAAGAGAAAAGGATATAAAACTCAATCAGACTTTATGATCTGGTTGAATTGGTTGAAATGTGTCTTGAGGTGGCACTATATAATAAACAGATTTGAATTGAACAGAAGCAAAGCAGGGAACAGTTTTAAGGAATAAGATCATACAGTTGGCTTATCAAGATTTTGTGAGCAAAAAGTGGTCAGTCTAAAAATGGAATGAAAGAGGTGGAAATGAGCAACGGCTGAGTGTTTCTCTGGCACATGTGATGTTTACTGGAGCAAGAAAGAAGCGTGCAGATTGAAGCATGGTCACACCCACAGTAATCACTCAGCTGCTGTTTGGCACACAGTCTTGATGTGTGGTCGTTCTTTCAAACATTTTGAATCCTAACAGTCCACTCGGAAGAGTTAGGTTGTGTGTTTGGCTTTCCACTGACTCACCAATGGGATCTGGGGGCAGATAATACAGAATAAGAGGAGGAAGAGGTGTGGTTCAGAGATAACATTCCCTCTAATGCTCCGATCCGTTTACCCGAAAACTTGCAGCTGGAACTAACGGCCATTACATATTCTGATAACAACCCATTGCAAGCTGATGACACATTTTACAGTCATACATGCAAATATTTTCTGACACAACAGCAACATTTATAAAGACCAACAAAGATTGATAAATTAAATGAAACTATGGCTTCAGCTGTGACTTTGTTTCAGGCTAGATATTCTAACTTACTGTTTATAATTAGGTCAAAGTTAGTGTTGACACTCCCTACATTTGATTGAGATCCAGATAACATTTTTCACAAAGAAGTTTCGAATTCAAACTTCCCGATTCAAGGAACTGATGTAGGTCAAAGTGAAAGGCAAGAAATGCTCCAAAGCAAACCAGCACTCCTAATAAATGTGATGAATCCAGTTCAGAGTGCTCCACCAAACTTGTCTTGTATTTCATTTTCACAGGTGTGAAAATCCTGTGAAATTACACTAAATTGAGAAGAATTTATTGTCTAATTTCATATTTTTAATAATTTTGTCAGACAATGGTTGCATTCTACAGCATTTCCCAAAGTGGCTGCATACTGGAGTAGCTCTGCTATCCTCTATTCTGTTTTTTGATCAAAGTTTCATTTTCAGATTATTGTTCTCCTCTGGTGTTGGATTCTTTGCACCTGGAAAAAAAGAAATGTTTGCTTTGATTTTTTTAATTCAATTCAATTCAATTCAGTTTATTTATATAGCGCCAAATTCA
>NW_015150753.1:168315-170428 GCF_000732505.1 Cyprinodon variegatus
CACTTTTTCACCATTCTGCTTCATTCTATCTCTATTCTCCCACTCTGCAGAATCTGTTCGTTAAATCTCTAACGTTAGGCTCTCTGCTGTTTCTCATAGTAGCTTCATCTGGTCTGTTCCCGTTTGGCTGTGACTCCATCCTGGAGAGAAATATCAGCTGTGCTGCTGCCATCAACATCTTTGTTTATAGATGTTGGAGATCGGCCTGTTTTTCAGTGATGTGTGTTTCTCTGACTGTGACTGGCTGGATGTGCTCTCTTCGTCCTCTGACATGGGAGATGGACAGGGCCGCCTTTTACAGTTGTCCTTTTGTATCTCTGCTTCTGTCTCCTTGAACCCCAGTTGTCCTCGGCAGATGGCCGCTAATGCTGAGCCTGGTTCAGATGGAGGTTTCTTCCTGTTAAAATTTAGTTTTTCCTCTCCACTGTCGCTACAAGCATGCTTAGTGTGAGGGATTGCCTTCAAATTAATGGGTTGATGCAATCAACTGGTTTTCCTTAGATAGAAAACTTTAAATCAATTTGACTGCATGATCTGATCAACCCTAAAGTGTCTTGAGAGGACATGTGTTGTGAATTGCCGCTATATAAATAAATTGAATTGAATTGTAATGAATTAAAAGGGGACAATTCACAGTATTCAGATGCAATTTATTTTGACTTTAATTGGAGTCATTTTGGTTTAAAAATCATAACTAAGAAAAGCTGTGATAAAAGGACCCAATAATCTTAAACTGTAGCATGAAATATCACCTATGAGGACACCTGCAAAGAGACACATGGACATGAGAGCTAATTTGCCAGCTAAGAACATAATAGAAAACTAGTTGCCGGCCTTTTAGCCTAAACAAGGACGTCATTTGTTGCAAAAAAAAAAGCCCAACAAAACATCCCATAAGGAAACACAATCAGCTCTACGCCTGCATATCTCATTACTCCTCTGCACGCAAAAGCAACAATGCACGTGTGCCTCAATCAGAATATGTCATGATGTCACGTAGCAGGTTAGTGGGTCATGGTTAACATGCTGCTATTTGTTAAATATGCGAGAGAATGTGTATTAATCACAGGTGAGATGGGGGAAAAGGGTTGTAGGCAGACTTAATAGACCATGTGTGTGAAATGTTCTTGGTGTATTTAGAAAGCCAGATGCTTCCTCTCCTTGTTGCTACTTAAGAAAAACCCTAACATCCTCTATCTTTAGGCTTAGCAATTCAAAATATCTGTTCTGAATAATCACAGCTCAGCTTTAACCTCTGCAGTATTGTAAAAACATCCATGTGCTAATTTCTCTCTGTTCCCCTTCTTAAACATGTCGAAAATGACTCTTTTCCCCTTCAAATGTAGTCAAACTTTACTTTTTTTATTTATTGTTTAGTACTATTAGCCTTCAATTACAGTATTGCCAAATGTAGACAACAACAGGAGGTAAATGGTGGAGGACATGAGGGAAAAGTCCAGGAATCTCTGACAGATGGGTGGAGAAGCAACAGCTATTTCTTCTGGGGCGCCTGCTGTACTGCATATCTAAGTGTAGCCTTCAACTTTACAACTTATTTGCCTTTTTATATTCTTATCTTGTACTAAAACTTGGCCAGGACTCCCTTGAAAAAGAGATTATTAATCTCAATGAATAAAAAAAAGTGTTCTAAAACTAACACTAAGTAGCACATCACCTGATATGGAGGTAAAATGTTTTTTTTTGTTTGTTTTTATTCCACAAATGACACCCTGAAAATAACTATAAACTCCAGTTCTTCTCTGTGTTTGTTGCTCAAAGTGTCCCTCTTTCTGCCACTGTTTGCATGTTTTTTTTGGCTGGATGGCTGCCAAAAAAACTCGTTTAAAGGAAAAGTCTGGTAAATGGATCATTATCTATTCCTAAAACGAATGAGTTTGCAGCGATTAAATGAATTTAGCATTAATCAGTAAAAAAAATAAAAATAATAATTTTCGGCATGATCACTAAGTCTGGGAGCGGCCATTTTTGCCCAAATATAGTAACACCTCACTCCTGCCATCTTCCAGCAGTGACTTCAAGGTGCGGTAAGCCTAGCGCCATTCTCCCCGCTTGACAAGCAAAATCAATGGGAACTACTAGACACATCTGCAAT
>NW_015150753.1:171225-173212 GCF_000732505.1 Cyprinodon variegatus
TTTTTTTTCTAGTGTGGTGTCCTCTGAAGCTGGACACTTCATTTTTCTACTCTTCCTAAAGGTTATTGACTTTTCAAAACCCAACAGCATGAAGCACAGAAAATGTGGAAGTGCACATAAACGGCAAACATTACAAGATGAGAGCATATTAAAAGAACAGAATATGCAGAGATGTTTTTGGATGATTAACTGTTGTCTTAGTTATCATGAATAAAATAAGTTATACCTTTAATAGTATGCCTTTGCATTCTATAATAGATTTATTCAAGAATTTCAAATCTAAAATCTGAGCTGAGCACAACAGATTCACCAGGTTAAACTCTGAAATTAAATAAGGTTTAGGAGATTGTGTTTCTAAACGACAGCAAAAGTTCAGAAACAATAACAGAATAATAAACTAAATTAATTGCTCGGGCTGACAATCTGCATGAAAGATATTTCAGGTATTTGGAGTGTGTTGTACATCTGCCCGGCTGAGCAGAGATGCATTCATGAATGAAGCAGCCATAAGGGCCACAGTAACAATGAAGGAGCTGCAGAGATCCACGGCTCAGGTGGGAGAACCTGTTGATAGAACATCTCTTAGTCATGTTCTACAAAATAATAGATAAATAACAAAGAATACTATCACAAAGTGGCATAAAGAAAGTCGTTGTTTAAAAAAGCTGGTGTTAGTTCAATTTTCAGCTTGCCAAAAGCAATTCTTCAGACAGCAAACATGTAGAGGAAGCTGCTCTGGTGAGATAAGACCCAAATTTAACTCGCTGGCCAAAAATACTGTGCAAAGCAGAAAACTGACTCTACACACGACTATCCAGCTTACAGTGAAACAGTTAAGATGGTCTGTGTTATTGACGAGATGAATGGAGAGCTAAATATGTGACAAAATTGGAATAAAACCCAAGAGAGGCTAAAAAAAACTTTAGAAGTTTGTCTTTCAATAGAACAGCAACCCTCTTTCTGTAATAAAAGGCGGTGCCAATCATAGACAGGTTTCAGGTATTACAGGAGACAATCTCCCCCTTAACGGCAATCCTCCCCTTTAAAGACCGACCTTCAGAATCATAGACATGTTTCAGATATTACAGGCTAACAATGGAACCAAACGACCCAATCATCGGTTTCAATTTGCTTGTTTCCAAGCAATACAAGGTCTTGCCTATATAAAGACTCAAACTCACTGCGGATCCAGACATTTGAATTGAGAAAACGAAACGTCTTCAAATCTTGGAAACCAAGTCCAGTGGATTGTTTTTTTAAATAAAAAAAAAAACGTTTACAGAACAATTAAACCACAATTCAACGTTGTAAAAAAAAGGATTAGTTATATTTATGTAAAAAAAAAAGCTGCATCAAGCTGAAATACTTAAAGAATAAACATTCTTTCATCAGACCTCTTCCCAAACCTTAAGAACAGTATATAAAAATGTTTAACTGTTACTGCAGAGAGACATTCAGTTTTATGAGTTAGTGCAGCTCACCCTTTGGCATACGTTGTTGTATTTGTTTTGTTTTTAAGGGTTAGTGTGCCTGGTGTGTCCTGCTGCCAGCTGACGTAGCCGCAGTGTGTCAGAGGCCATAGATACAGCCATGCTAGGATGTCCTGTCTCTTATCCCTTCCCTGCGTCTCCATTGTTCTCTGAGCCACTAGGGAATGTTTACCTCCTCGTCTTCCACCTCAGCCCTTTTTATTATCAACTATGAAATTTCACCTGCCGATGTTGTTTGGCACGTAAAGGAGTGATGCCTTGTTTTATGGTGTTTAGTTGTGTATTTGTCTGGGATCAGAATTTGCCTGGAGTCTTGATGCTGTATTGTCAGTCTTCGGTTTGAACTTATTAAGGGTAACGGTGGGTCAGTAATGAGACAGCGGGATGGGAAACACAACGATGCATGACTTACATCATGGACGTAATTTTGGGGAGGGAATGGCGGGGACATAGCCTGACGTAGTCCTACTCAATTCTAGTCAGAATATGAGTCTGAT
>NW_015150753.1:176162-177640 GCF_000732505.1 Cyprinodon variegatus
GCCTTGAGATGACATGTGTTGTGAATTTGGCGCTATATAAATAAACTGAATTGAAATTGAATTGAAAGAACTCAACGCTATTCTGACATTTTGAATTGAAAAAGCTTCCTGATGGGAAATCAAAACGTTTTCAAACTTAGAAACAAAGTCCTGTGGATTGTTTTTAACTTTTTTGTAATGACTATGACCTGGATGACTGAAAATCTTCTCCAGCATATCCAAAGCAAAGTAAAGCAATGCTATTTACTGTACTTTGTCTGCTCTTACCCTACTGAGAATGGAATAAAAACATCTGGTTTTCCTCTAACAGTTGTGCAACAGCACTGATGATGTAATGTTCCACTACTTTCCACCTCTCTTACATTTTGAAAATTATTGGAGAAGATTCCTGCTCGATAGATGGGTGGGCTGACACATCTGCTGCTAGTTAGCTTCCACCCTTCCAAGGATATGTGTTGTTTCTCAGGAAGTTCGCTTTGAGCTCTTCTTTTTCTGCTACAGCTTAGTAACTAATAGTAATGATAACTCCCTGGAACATCATATGAAGGAGCTCTTTAAGAAGCGACAGAAGATTATAGAGGCAAAAAGGTGCCTCTAGTGGTGAAAGATGGACATATGCACTTAGTTATATAGTTTTTGAAAAGTTTCAGTATGACTTTTAAAGTTTGTGAGATTCTCTTCATATGTTCATTAAATAAAAAAAGAGTATCCAACACCAAGGATTTTCCCCCCGTCTTATTGTAAATCCACCTTTGTGTGTTGAGAGAAAACTTCCTAAAACTTTTCACATCAGACTTTTTAGTTTAGTTCCCTTTATGGCAGTCATTAGCCTGAAAGCACTACACCTAAGTGGACATCTTGCCTTGTAGTAAACCACACAGAGACTTCGATGAGCCACTGTTGGACCTCAGATATACAGGTGGACAATATCTCCACAGCTTGCTTGGTTGACTTATAGCCTTTTCCTACTGACTGAAAACGAGTTTAAACCCGGGAACAATCGGCTCTTAGTGGAAGTGGGAACAGCTCACTGACACATGTCTACCTGGGTCAAACAACACGGCAAGCGACCCACGTTAAAATCGCCTAGGCTCTGATCGGCATGCTGTGGGAACACCAGACATGGGTTGATCCGTTAATTTACACGATAACACTGAATGCAAAGTAAAGACGTCAACAAATGTCATCTCAAGGCGATTTACAGTTTACCAGATCATCCAGTCAAATTAATTCAAAGTTTTCTATCTAAGGTAAACCAGTTGATTGCATCAACTCATTAACTCGAAGGCAACCCCTCACACTAAGCATGCTTGTAGCGACAGTGGAGAGGAAAAACTCCCTTTTAACAAGAAGAAACCTCCAGCAGAACCAGGCTCAGTGTGAGCGGCCATCTGCTGAGGCCGACTGGGGTTCAAGGAGACAGAAGCAGAGATAGAAAAAGAAGCATAGAAGCACTGATCTATAAATACTTTTCATAT
>NW_015150753.1:180492-182015 GCF_000732505.1 Cyprinodon variegatus
TATCTGGTGTTTGTCACAACGCGCTATTATCCAAGTCATCTTGAAAACATTCTTCTTCCAAATGTTGGCTACATATTACGGGTTTTTTCTCTGGACAGAAGTTTTTTTTTTAAACAGTATGTTTATTAAGAGTTTTCCAAATAGATTGGTACAATGAAACATAAATTAGGAGTAACACACGTCTATGTAATAAAAAAAGAAAAGAGGAGAAAAAACAAATAGATAAACAGACACAAAACAAAATAACAGAGAGGTACAGGGCGTATTATTCAAGATGATGACATATGCTGTTGCATCACTGATACTTTAAATCAAAACAGACTTTATCAAGGAAGAGGCTCATTATGAGTCTCAGAATTGTTCAAGGTCTCCATCAAATTAAGCAAGATGGTCCAAGAATGGCTGCCAAATCTTGTAGAATTTTTTAAGACTGTCCTTTATGGCATATCGGGTTTTCTCCATGTGCAATACCGAGGGAAGATCTGTTAGCCACGTCTTGAAGAGTGGCACTGCTTCTGACTTCCAAAGCCTTAAAATCAGTCTCTTTGCAATTAACATTCCATACATAATGGTGTGCTGTACAAGAGGACTGTGAGACAGTAGAGACAGGGAGTAGCCAAACAGTGCCACCTCTGGCTCGGGCTTGAGCACACAACCATACATTTCAGAAAACCAATGGAATACTCCACACCAGAACACATACAGTTTCGGACATGTTCAAAAGAGGTGGATTAAGGGACCATCAGCTAATTTACATCGATCACATAAAGGGGAAACAGTGGGGTATATTCTATGCAATTTAGTTTAGTTTTTAGTTCTATGCAATTTGTAGAAAACCAGTTGATTGCATTGACTTATTGACTCAAATGCAATCCCTCACACTAAGCATGCTTGTAGCGACAGTGGAGAGGAAAAACTCCCTTTGAACAGGAAGAAACCTCCAGCAGAAACAGGCTCAGTGTGAGCGGCCATCTGCCGAGGCCGACTGGGGTTCAAGGAGACAGAAGCAGAGATACAAAAGGCAACTGTAAAAGGCGGCCCTGTCCAGGAAACACAGACGAGCTCCGAGCCAGCTCCCATGTCAAAAAAAATTGCGCTAGGCTTACCACACCGTGACCTCACTTCCAGAAGATGTCAGGAGTCAGATGTTACTATATTTGCGTAAGGATGGACAGTATTTTTTACTATTTACTAATTGACTATCTGTATTTCTTTACTGATTAATGCTAAATTCATTAAATCACTGTGAACGTATTAGTTTTAGGAATAGATCCATTGATTATTCCTTGCTGACTGGACTTTGCCTTTAACATCTCAAATAATCTATATTTGTAAAGTTCAGTGTGTGCAGAACATCCTATGTGGTTTATAAATTATTGTAAAAGCATGAAACAATATTTTCAGCAACTCAATATACAGTACGGTTTTTGAGTGCTGGAGAATGAGTAATGCATCATCTGTATAAATACTGACTTTATGTTCTATATTACTGCATTTAATACCTGCGATATTATTGGTTAGTC
>NW_015150753.1:183208-184699 GCF_000732505.1 Cyprinodon variegatus
GCCTGCCCTCGTGAGCCAAACCTGAAGACTCTTCTCTGGATTCCCCTGCAGCTCTTGGTTAAGAGCTGGAAACCCCAAACCAAGGTCTGCCTTCAAGTCAGAAGTAAGACGCTGAAGCAGTTATTGGACTCTGCTGAACAAACAGTCTCTGGATCCAACTGTTACCTCTCTTAAAGAGAAACCCGGACTCCTTCAAGGTATTCTTCAGCAAACTCTAAGACTCATAACTCATCTGAGCTAACTGAACTGTCATCCCTGCAGACTCCAGTGAACCAGCCCCCAGGCCTGAACCAGTTCCAGTTGCAATATTCATGTGCTTGTGTTACAATAAACCTTGTTAAACTTTTCATCAGCCTCCGTTTGTGTTCTGCATATTGGGTTTACTCAGTAACCAATCATGACAGCGGTTGGGGGACTTTATGGGTTTTTTAACACATTTATTAAACCAACGCAGATGCAAAGATTATGTAGAGATGCAAACAAATAGTTCCAACTAACTCTATCAAATGCTTTTTCTGCGTCTAATGATAATATGTTGCCTTTAATGTTTTCACTGTAGGAATAGTCTATTAAATTGAACAATCTGCAGACATTGGTGGATGCATGCGTCCCTTTATGAAGCAGTTTGATCTGCTGTCAGTGGTGAATCCAGCGCTTTAGTCTGATTATAGGATTTTTAGGAAGTGGGTTTAATGTTGATGAGTATAGAGCTTTAAAGAAACTCTCTGAAGCAGCAGTTTAGCTACTCTATGTTGTTTTTTTTCATGATCTAATGTTCCTAAGAAACTCCATGACTGCATTCCTTCCTTCATTTGTTTGGATGTTATAGATTTCACTCCCACCTAGCACTACCACACTACCAGACACCCACGCCCACCTAATTTAGTGTTCTATTTCACTCCTGCTTTACTGTAAGTCTCTATCCAAACTACTAGGAGTTCAAGGTTTCGATATGATGAAGAAAAGATATATGAGATACTGCTGAAAAAATTAAACTCCTACTTCAGGGAAAAGCTTTGGTTTTTTTCCTCTAACCCAGTTTTGCTTACAGGCTGTAGTGGTTTCCCACAACTTAATGTTTTTGTTTTTGGAAGTTGGTGTTTTCTTTTTCCTTTTTTAATTGACAAACTAAATCAATACAAAGTAACATTCTACCCAGAAAAAAAGATAAGAAAATCCCAGTGAAAGTGTAGTATTCCAAACCAAAAGCTCTATATTGATTATCTAAATTAACTTTCCTTTAAGGTTTGTTAAATATAACAATGCAGATTAATTAATTGACTTCCTTGATTTTGAGCAACACACTTTTGAATCAAACAAGTTCAGGCGGCTGAAACAATCAGTCAGTTCATATGACCAATAATTAGATAACTCCCTGAACTATTCACTATCCATATAAAAACCATAATACCAGCACAGGTGGCAGCACCGTTGATTTGATTCACAAAGGAACTAAGATCTAAAGGCTGATTTATACTCAGAAACCAGGTC
>NW_015150753.1:186019-188521 GCF_000732505.1 Cyprinodon variegatus
GTGGCTCAGGTTTTCCCTTAGCTATCTTTATACTTATGCTTCTATAGGCTTAGACTGCTGGAGGACATAGGGACCCCTTTTTCATTATTCTGCTTCATTCTATCTCTATTCTCCCACTCTGCTGAACTTGTTAGTTCAATCTCTAACGTTCTGCTCTCTCTGCTTTTTCCCATAATAGCTTCGCCTCGTCCATTCCTTTTTGGCTGTGACTCCATCCTGCAGAGAAACATCAGCTGTGCTGCTGCCATCAACAACTTTGTTTATAGATTTTGGAGATCAGCCTGTTTTCCAGTGTAGTCCTGTTTCTCTGACTGTGACTGGCTGGATGTGCTCTCTTCAGCCTCTGACATTAGAGCTGGTCCGGTGCTTGTCTGTCTGGCTGTGTGTTTCCTGGACGGGGCCGCCTTTTACAGCTGCTTTTTGTATCTCTGCTTCTGTCTCCCTGAACCCCATTCGGCCTCAGCAGATGGCTACTCACACTGAGTCTGGTTCTGCTGGAGGTTTCTTCCTGTTAAAAGGGAGTTTTTCCTCTCCACAGTTGCTACAAGCATGCCTACCTTGAGAGATTTCCTTTGAGTTAACACGTCCATGCAATCAACTGGTTTTCCTTAGAAAACTTTGAATGAATTTGACTGGATGATCTGGTGAACTGTAAAGTGCCTTGAGATGACATGTGTTGTTAATTGGAACTATAGAAATAAACTGAGTTGAATTGAATTATTATTTCTTATTTAAAAACAAACCAAAAAGAAAACAGGAGTGTCTTGATTCTCTATAGTGATTAATTTCACTATGTAATAGAGGTTTAATGTTGAATCTATCACAACAAAGAAACTACAACTCTGCTTGGAGACTCATCCTACTGAACAACTTGGCAACATGGCAACAACTAACACCTTGATAAAATTATGCAAATAATATCTGCCCTGAAATTCTCACATTTGTTAAATATCATGCACATTTTTAAAACAGGGGTGTCCGTATTCAATTCTAAGGGCTGCTGTCTTACAAGATGAAAATGCATTTCGAGAAAGAAAAACAGCAGCAGCGGCATACAAAGCTAAGCTGAGCCAAAAGGAACAATTAACTAGCAGCTTCCTAGAAATGGAGTGGAAGTTACAATATTTGACTTTGAAATGCATTGGAGTTATCCAATGCATATCCAAAGTTATAAAAATATTCAGGTAAAGATACAAAAAAAAAGTACTTAAGTACAGAAATAAGGTAAATGTACTTTGTTACTTCCCACTCATGATAAGATGCCTGAAGCAGGATGGAATAGAGCTCTATTGCTCTATATCAGTGTTTAGGTAAAGCGGGACACTGCCCCCACCTGGTGGCCTGGTGAACTGCTGACAGATTGGGTTATTTACATCATTATTACATCCAGAGTCATTTTGAATGAACCGAGGTAATAAAAAAAATAAATAAATAAAAAAAAAATATATAAACTGTAACAGCTCTAATACTTCTGATCTGTGCGTATTGGCTCGCGGTTGTCCTCTTCTTCTCCGCGTGCCGTGATGACGTAGATCGTGTCCACACCCCCCACCCCTTGGTTTCATCAGCAGCATCCTTCCATTGTGTCCAACATGACGTCCAACAGCAGCAGGTACCGGAGCCGCGCGCCCCGTGCAGGTGAGCAGCCCCCAGCCGGCCGGATGCTGCAGCCTCCATCTCCTCTCACCTCTCCTGTCTTTTATTTCTGTCCTCCGGGTCTCCATGGGAACTGATCTGATGCTCATCGCCGCTCATCTCTGTTGGAATGCGGCTTTTCCACGCCACAGAAGAAGCGGAGGTAAATAGAGCAGATGGAGGTGTGAGAATATCTGTGTTTGCGCTCAAATGCTTTTTTTAAAGAGTAAACCCCCCATCCAGGGGCGGATTTAGGACATTTGGGGCCCTAGGCAAAGACAGGTATGGGGCCCTCTGAATTGAGAAGACAGCACATCAAACAGACCCATTATATATACAGAAATTTGAATAGAATAGACATCCATTATTTGTTCTACCTTTTGTTATTTGGTTACCTTTTATTGCTGTTTTCCTCCTTGTTTTTTTTTTTTTTGTTCCTTTCTTTTCATATTGGCAATACGCTCAGCTGACTTTTCATACCGCAGTAAAGTTAGCAACAGATTCGGCTTTTCCGGATTAATAACTCGTCAGCAGATAATTAATTCTACAAAACTCCTATCATTCAGGGAGAAATACATTAACCCTATGCAGAGCTCGCTCCTCAGCGAATGTTCAGGGGCCGTCTGCAAGTTACATCGTAGAAATAATCAGAGAGAAATATTCAAAAGCATCACCAAGGAGAGGTGGATTATTGTCAAATTAATTTCATGTGTATCTCATCTCATGTCTTTCATACCACATTTATTGGATTTGAAAATAATACTTTTTGAGGACTTTCCCAAAACCTAAATGACAAATAGAACCTCTATGTTATTATTACAATGAGTATAAAATGTGCTACACTACACTATAAATCATTGCAGTGCC
>NW_015150753.1:190920-193251 GCF_000732505.1 Cyprinodon variegatus
GCATCCTTGGCTTTTCAAAACGTCTGTTATAGGACCGAAACAATCAGTTGAGAAGAACTAGCTATCCAATAATAGTCCTTCGTTTGAGGATAACTAACATTGAGTGATAGGTAATTCAAAGGATCATTTGATTAAATATGCAACTGTTGTTCAGTTATTTTTAATTTAGGCTTCATTATCATTACCTACTTCAGATAGAGGCTCATGGGCTAATTCATGCTGTAAGGGAGGGAAAGCAGGGACTGTTCTAGGCAGGCATTCATTATTGTTGTCTGTTATTGTTTCCTTCGTGGAAATGGGTTAAAGCTGTGCAATGTTCATAAACACGTTCTGCTCTATCAACAGAAAACAATAAAGCAACTGTTTTATCCCTCATGTATGAGTTAGGATAAACTCAGTCATGGTTTTTATACATCCTTAGAAATGTAAAACAAGTTTATAAAAAAGAAAACATCTATCTTTATTCTATAAAGAAATATTTATCTGTCCACTCAAGAGTACTATGCATCTTATACTGTTAAATAATCAGTATACACTGGAAAAAAGGAAAATCTAAAATAGTAATTTTTTCCTAAAATAAGGGCATTTTTTCTTGAATTGATTTTGCCAATGGAATAAGACAATTTACATTTCAAATAAGAAAAAAACAACAAACAATTCCATTGTGTTATTTCAAGTTTATGTCATCTAATTTTCTTATTTTGAGAGTAAAAATAGTCATTCCTTTGGCATAGTCATTCCTTTGGCTTATTTACCTAATCAAATTATGGTTAAATACACTCATTTAAGACGGTTTACTTATTTCTAGATTGTTTTTGCAGTGCACCAACAAAGTAGTTGCATAGATATAGTTGTAGTTCAGTTTTATAGTGGTGATATGGTATTCTGTTGGAATGGTGGTTCCTCTGCTCCCCTGTAGAAGCTGAAATAGCCGAGGTGTTTAGTCTTTCCCCCTGTGTGTGTCAGCCATCTTGGTTTCAATTACTTTCTTCCATTGCAATGATCGACTAATGAGATTTTTCTGAATGGGATGATGCAACAATAACATATAATGAATGTATAACATATATTGAAACATTAATTTCCTGCATAGTGACCACTATGCAGGAAATTGATCATTTATTTATATTGATCAACCAAGATTATTATGTTTTAAAGTATTTACTTATTTCTTTACCTAAAAATTAAAGTCTAAGAGAAAATAAACCTAATTTTGTTTTTTGTTTAGTTAATGAAAAAAACTACCAGTAAAACCAACTAGATTATTATTTTGTAGAACAAACAAAAAAAGCTCTGCTTAAAGCATTTATTTTTAAATATGCATTTTAAGACTACAGTAATTTATTCATTTGAAACTTCTAGAAACACTTGACAAGTTTAACAAGTAGCAGAAAAAAGGGTTAAATAAAAGGTTTAAGTGGTTTCAATGATAGAACAGAGGAAACACAAAACGCAACGAATCAGGTCAATAAAACAACTGTGAGTAGTAAGAACTATTCAAACATGTAAGAACTGTTCAAACTTCCCCAGAAATGTGGACTTCAATGGCTTCAGCATGATTCTCCAAAATTCCTCCTCAATTTAAGAGACATAGACACAGACAGGACCATCACCAGAAAAACAGGAAATAAAAACGAATATTAACCTAAAGACAGTTAGCCCAAAGGGTTTAGGCAAACTCTATAGCGCCAATTCACAACACGTCATCTCAAGACACTTTACAGTTCACCAGATCATCCAGTCAAATTGATTCAAAGTTTTCTCTCTTAGGAAAATCAGTTGATTGCATCGACTCATTGACTTGAATGCAATCCCTCACACTAAGCATGCTTGTAGTGACAGTGGAGAGGAAAACCCCCCTTTGAACAGGAAGAAACCTCCAGCAGAACCAGGCTCTGCTCTGTTATAACAGAGCCTGTTATGTCAGGCTCTGTTATAGTAAATAATTGTTATTACAGTGTTAACTGTAAACATGTGTTGGCTCTAATTAAAACAGAGGTTCTTTATAACTATCTGTATTAAAGAAAAAGAAGTTATCCAAACTTCTAAAAAGAACATGATGATATCAACTCCTGGAAGTCAGTGATTCCGGGCGTTCTTGTTTCAGTAAAACTAGGATATCATACTGAAGGAAGGAAGGATGGATTTCTGCTAAAAGGAATGAAAAAAACCAAAACGATAACAATAGAGGCTTTGGGAGTGAACTGTGACCTGAACTTGTCTCTGCATGTTTGTAGAGATGCGTTGATCCAAATTGGTTCACTCATAGGGAACCTTGGATCTGTTCTTCTTTGTATGTTGGTTATGTTGTAGATCATTAGCCATGGCTAA
>NW_015150753.1:194744-197410 GCF_000732505.1 Cyprinodon variegatus
CTTCATTTAAATCAGTCTTTGTGCTTTTCTTCTCTGCATCCACTCACTGTAGAAAGTCTCTTCATGCCTCCATATTCAGGCCTGCCTTATTTTATTATGTATTGACCATGTCCCCTAACAGCACCGTTTGCTTGCTTCTAGGACAAAGAGTATGTGGGCTTCGCGACTCTGCCGAACCAGCTGCACAGGAAGTCAGTGAAAAAAGGGTTTGATTTCACCCTCATGGTGGCAGGTGAGGAGAGCCTGGAATTGTTATATCAGTTTAAAAATATAATAGATAAACTGGAACACGGTCACCTTTTGTGACACAGGTGAGTTTGGCCTGGGGAAATCCACGCTGGTCAACAGCCTGTTCCTCACCGATCTGTACAAAGAGAGGAAGCTGCTCAACGCTGAGGGTGAGTCCACAATTCATCACTCAGGTTTTACATTGTTTTTTTCCTACTGATCTAGCTTCAATGTCTGCGTTACTGCATTGTTTTCCCCTGAAAAGAGCGCATCAAGCAGACGGTGGACATCACAAAGCACACAGTGGACATCGAGGAGAAGGGCGTGAAGCTCAAACTGACCATAGTGGATGTGCCGGGTTTTGGGGATGCTGTTAATAACACAGAGTGGTAACATTTCTTCTTTCCAGAATGCATCTACACACTAGAAAAAAAATCGAAATCTAGATAAGTCTTAAAATAAGTGAATTTTTTTCTTGAATTGTTCCCAATGGAAAAAAATCATTTACATTTTAAAATAGAAAACTAATTGAATTGTCTTATTTCAAGTGCGTATTATCTAATTATCTTATCTTAACACTAAAAATACTCATTCTATTGGCGAATCAGCCTTTTGAACCACTCCAATTAAGGGTAAATACATTTAATTAACAAAATGTTGACTTATTTCTAGATATTTTTTTGCAGTGTATTCCATTTGCAAATGGTATAAGTCAATTTACATCTAAAATAAGAAAAAATAATAGCAGTCTCTTATTTCACGTGCATAATATCTAATTATCTTAATTTAAGGGTAAAAATACTGATTCCATTTGCAGATCAATCTTATTTACCTACTGAAATTAAGGATAAATACACGTATTTTAAGAAATTTAAGACAAAAAACCCCCAACATTTGTTTGATTCTCTATTTCAGCCCACATTGGCTTTTAGCTCAACCTTTCTCTATTCTTTAATTCAGTTTAAGTTAATTCAATTCAGTTTATTCATATAGCGCCATATAACAACACGTCATCTCAAGGCACTTGACAGTTCACCAGATCATCCAGTCAGATTGATTCAAAGTTTTCTATCTAAGGAAAACCAGTTGATTGCATCGACCCATTGACTCAAAGGCAATCCCTCACACTAAGCATGCTTGTAGCAACAGTGGAGAGGAAAAACTCCCTTTTACAGGAAGTAACCTCCAGCAGAACCAGGCTCAGTGTGAGCGGCCATCTGCTGAGGCCGACTGGGGTTCAAAGAGACAGAAGCAGAGATACAGAAAGCAGCTGTAAAAGGCGGCCCCATCCAGGAAACACACAGCCAGGCAGACGAGCTCTGAGCCAGCTCCCATGTCAGAGGATGAAGAGAGCACAACCAGACAGTCATGGTCAGAGAAACAAGACCACACTGGAAAACAGGCTGATCTCCAGCATCTATAAACAAAGGTGTTGATGGAAGCACAGCTGCTATTTCTCTCCAGGATGGAGTCACAGCCAAACAGGAACAGACCAGATGAAGCTGCTATGAGAAAAGGCATAGAGAGCAGAACGTTAGAGATATTCTGCTGTTACCTTGTTTTATATTTCTGTTATGTGCAAACATCCTGCTGCATTTTTAAAGCAGATTATATGGCTCTCCATTCAGGGCGTATTTTTTTCCATGGGAGAACTAATGATTAAAAAATAAATTCTCCTACCTTGTGTCAGATTTAATGAATAGAAAGTGGAGGACTTTTTTTCTCCAATGCAAATAAACATGGCTATGCATTCTGACTGGTTGATGAGGCTGAAGCTGATGATTACAGCCTCCTGGAAAAACATCTGCAATAGTCTGGTTCTTTGAATCAGCATGGATTTCTGAAAACAGAGAAGGTATGTGTGTATTTCACGTCATACTCATTGGTCAGCCATGATAACAATGATGTAGAAATCACTGCTAACAGGAGAAAAAGATAGGAGGAAAAAGAAAACAAACATAAATAAATGAAAGGAAGCTGTGCAATTGTTTATTTTAATGCCAGTCTCTGTGCATCTGAACCTCCAGTAAATCTCTTCATCAGGCTTAGGATTTAAATTGTACAGTAAGTAAAACATATTTTTTACATTTCTGGCTCAGCCTGCTCTAGTTTAGCGTTGCATAAACTTCAGATCAAATCAAAACAATAATCTATTATTATAGATAGACTTTGGTAAACAACCTGAAGCTCATTGATTCAAACAGTTTAAATATTGGCAACAAGGTCAGAATGAAACATAAGTAGAGATAGAAAAAAAACAACAACATGCAGTTTATATATTGACACAGCGTGGATTTTGAGGATTTTACAGAATAAAAAAGAGTCATAAAGTTGGATTTGACTGATTTTCTTTTCATATTCTGGAAAAAGACAAGAGAATGAATGAAACTTTCCCACATTTTGCCCCCAGTTGAAATTCTGAGCAAACAAGCTGTAGT
>NW_015150753.1:198580-200179 GCF_000732505.1 Cyprinodon variegatus
GAGTTATTTCTAAAATCTGTTTTTCCAATTTTTCCAGCTGGTATATTAAACTTAGTATATTATATAACACATTAAAGTAAAACAAAAATCAAAAACAGAGAAAATCCGATGGAAAAATATTTTTTGTGGTATTAAATGTATTTTGTAATAAAATCTTCTCACAGGCTTCGTCCCATTGATGTAGAGTTCATGAAGGCCCTCCAGGATAAAGTCAACCTGGTTCCTCTCATTGCTAAAGCTGACTGCTTGACTCGCTCTGAGATAAAGAAGCTCAAAGAGCAGGTAACCGTCATCTGCTGAGAAAAAACAACAGTTCATAAAACCAGAGATAAAGAGTAAAGCCTTCTCCAGGGAGGGATCTGGATCCTAAACACTTTAAGAACCCCGGATCAGGAACATTAGATTCTAGCTCAATTACTGCCCAATAGAATTAACTACTTACTAGTCGAAGTAACTATGTAGTTACCTTTTTTCATCTAAAATGTCAAAGTATTTGGATACTTTTCTGTTATTAGTACTTTAAATACACCCAGAAATTCAATTAGGAAATATAAGATATTTTATATTGATAATTAAAATGACTATATATCTAAAAGTTTTGTATAAAAATCCAAACCATTTTGGTGTATGACTGGATTAGTAAATTACGATATAATTATGTTGATTCATTTTTTATTTTGCCATAAACAAACTAAAAAGCCTAACTAAGGATCTTTACATTTTTCACAGCCATCAAAATAGGCAGGAAATCGAAAATATAAGGACATATTTAAGTATATATATAAAAGGAGATCACATTATTGCACAAAATAATCCCAGCAGGACTGTTTAATCCCAACTGTTTAATCCCAGTATTTCTGTGTGAAAGTAACAGTGAACCATTCATTTGAAATCAGTATAACACTGAGAAAGGACAGTAATGTGTGTTCATGAAGGCAACAGATCTTTAGATCATAGACGTTTCTAATCAAATCACAGGGACTTTAACAGCTGCTTTTCTTCATGAATGAGTCATTGAATTGGTGGCTCTGCTCCATTGTTTCTTCTCTCAGTCTGTTCCAGGCTAATTATTTTATATTTAAAGTACTTTCAGAAGTTTGTATTCTGAATGTGACCACACTTTGCCTTTAATTCAAACTTTGAAACCTTAAATTTGACCGGGCTCTTGGTGTCACCTTTGAAAGACAATGTGTGCCATGTCGAGCTGTGACACTGATATTTATTGGCTAATCTGTAACATGCAGATTGCAAAAAGATCAGTTTCCGTGCCTTAATGTCAGACAACCCCATAGGTTTAGGTGATGTGTAAAACTTTCACACAGACAATCTGTCATTTCTGCTGAATCTGACTCCTACATGGTGATCCTGTTGTTATCAGTTTAATTCAGTTAAGTTTATTTATATAGCACCAATTCACAACACGTCATCTCATGGCATTTTAGTTCACCAGGTCATCCAGTCACATTGATTAAAAGTTTTCTATCTAGGCATCTCGAAGGCAACCCCTCAAACTAAGCATGCTTGTAGCGACAGTGGAGAGGAAAAACTCCCTTTTAACAGGAAGAAACCTCCAGCAGAACCAGGCTCAGTGTGAGCGGC
>NW_015150753.1:202169-213067 GCF_000732505.1 Cyprinodon variegatus
GATATTGATCTGTTTCCGCAGTGGAGAACCCATCCCACTGTGACTTTGTAAAGCTCCGGAACATGCTGATAAGAACGCACATGCACGACTTGAAGGACTCGACTAATGACTGTCACTATGAAAACTACAGGGCCCAGTGTATCCAGAACATGACCAGGTGAGCAAAAACCACATGGTTGCAACATCATGCAACATAGACCTGAGAACTTACCGTTAGAATGCGTCTCAGTAAAACCTCAAACTAATCTGCTATCCTCTTCCATCTGTGAAAATGGGTTGATGTACAAAATGGGAGATGGAAACACTTTTTTTTACATCAACTTTGCTGAAGCTAACTTTTACCTCACATCAGGGGTGGATTTAGAAAATTTTAGGCCCTAGGCAAAGACAGGCAGGGGGCCCTCTGAACTGAGAATACAACACAGAAAAAAGACCCATTATACAGATACAGAAATTTTAATAGAATAGTCTAATAATGTTCTTGGGTTTGTCCCTCTCTTCTTCTCCCTTTTCTTGTTCTTTTCCTCTCTATGTTTTGTACCTTCCTGAGTTCTTAAAAAAGCGACGGCAAAAGTAAATAACCCAGTCCTTCTTTTCACTGTAGACAAGCCATGATCTGCTTATCTGTTCTCCATTTTTCATTTGAATGAAATAATATCTGCATGAATCATGACAGCAGGCAAGATAGAGGAGAGCAGGAAGCGGGGTTACCAATCTACTTGCTCTGGAGAGCAGAGTTCGCTGCTTTTAGATGTTGTTGCCAAAGTCTCCAGTGGCAGAAAGAAATTGCTAGATTTGGTGCTTGGTGCTTTTTTTTAATTAACCCTTTAAAGCCAGATCCAAGAATAAAACAAAACAGAAAATTACTTTTTTGGGTTTGAAGTCTTTATTTGGCATTTTAACAAAATATGTAAAAAGAAAAATCAGAAATACATTTTTGATATTAATAATATATTACCATGCGATAAGTCAAGATTATCTTTTGTGTAGTCTTCTACTGGCTGTTATCAGGTATATCTGATTGTGTACAATAGGATTTTGAGCAAATTTTTTACCATTAAATTATGCAAAAAGTGTCAGACGCGAAACATTTCAGAAACCGTATGTATGAAATATGATACATTTGGCATTACAGGGTCAAAGTGCTAGAGGGGTCTGAAAAGTTGCTAAATATAGAGACAAAAGAGCTAAGTTAGCAACAATGCTCTTCGCATCATTTGTTTTCAAATGGTTTGCTGCTGTCTATTTGGACCTTTCTGAACATGTGCAGCAAATGGACTGATCCAATATGGTGGACACTGAGGGGGGGTGGGGGTGGTGGCTGAGACACACTTAATATTATAAGCGTTCTGATGGCATTTTAGCGAAAGGATTTTTTTTCAAAAGCATAATTAATGTGCACAAATAAGGAATAGCTGTATTAACTATACATGTAAACATGTACATGTATAGTTAATACCTGTACACATGGCTGATCAGCTGACCAGCATCTTTACGGATGTTCTTATTATGCACGTAAACACAGCTGGAAGCAACATCGACATGACTAGCTGAAATGTTAATGTAGGAACAGTTTGCCCAACAGAAACACATTTACTATCCTTACACCTTTATTAACCTTACATTTATTAACTTTACTCCATTACTGATCTGTGTTCAGTGTAGCCTTTACTTCCTGTTACTTGCAGCCATATGTGACGATGTAAAGTGGACTTCAGCATATGAAGACATTGCTCTTTGTGTCACTTGGCTGATTCGCTTCAGACCAAATGGAAACAGCAAATTCGCATTCCCTTTTTATTCAAACTTTTTAAGTTTGATTAAAACTGACATTTTTAGTTTGTTGTAAACACCAGAGTCCTCAGAGGTCAGAGTCCTGCTAGCTGTAGATGGTAACACAGCTGATTCTAATGGTCCAACTGGATTTCAGTGTGTTGAAGAAGGAAAAGAACTAAACGATGCAACTTACAGGCCCTTTAGGACAACTCTGACTTATGCAAAAAGGTTATTTTCCTGTAAAAAAATAGGTTTTCTGCTTTAACTGTGCAGGATTGCTGTCAGATTGATGAACCTTTGCAGAAGAGAGACAAACACACAAAAAATATACTGTCTGAGCAGTTCTAAATGTTCTCTTCTGTTCTGTCAGAGAAACTAGATTTGTAGAAAATCATGTCATAAGGCTGACATTACTGACTTTTCATGGTTTTGTTTTTATACATGAATAATAACCAGAACTGAAAAGTCTTTTAAGGTAGAGGACTGCTTTCACAGCAGGAGGCAGGAAGAAAAAGATCCCCGTGGAAACTGCTCCACATCAGCATCCCTAGTGTGGGATGGATGATGTGCAGATGGAGCTTCTCTGGGAAGTGTCTGCAGATGTGTGGGCGAGAACAGAGCCGGGGTGTAAAAATACCTGCTCAACTTCGGCGTGTGTAACTGTGGGAATGTAACATGATCTATTTAATGCACTTACACAGAAATTTGGGAAAAAAAACATGTAAAACGTTATTTAACCGCAATGGTCCAAATGCATTAATTATTTAGCAGTTACTGGAAAAACATCTTCATCCCACATTGTTGTGATATTCTGATTAAAGGGGTCACAGAATGATTCTATAGGGTATTTGGTGCTGGTCCTCTCTGAATAGGGCGTGTAACATTGGTTGGGCTGAAAATGGTAGATTTACTGTTCTATGAGACCTAATGCAAGCCTGGTTAAAAACCCAAGAATGAAAGGGTGACTAGATGTCCTCTTTTTCCCTGACATGTCCTACTTTTCATACCTAAAAAAATGTTTGGGGGAATTTAAAAATCGTCTGGGATTTTGGTCAACTAAAGTGCAGCAGAACCTAGCCATCAGCTCCGGGGCTGGTCCGGGAACTCTTGCGGATGGGGACCATACCCGACTCGGTGACGGTAGGCGCGGCCCCATGCTTCCCCACGAGCCCCGTTCTTCCCCACGAGCCAACAGCCCCGGAGCTGATGGCTTGGTTCGAATGCCCGGCCCGGTCACCATAGATATGCTAGCATTGCTATCAACAGGTTAGCGACAGAATCATACTTCCAGCTTGCAGTTGTAATGGCCTTACGGTTACAACAGCCTCTCGTTTCAGTAAAAGAGGTTTGGCAAATCCTGCTTTGAACTGTCCAAGATTTTGAAAACTGTCCTTGATAAAATGCTCAGAGCAAATTAACAGCTGAGCATCAAACCTTTTAGTGATCTTCTAAAACACAAAAACAATCCATGCCTGTGGAGTCTTCGGATCGTTGGGAAGATTGAAAATGTTTCCCTTTCTCCGTGCAGCCTGGAACACTGCATTTACGTCCGCCGTTCTGGCTCATTTTCAATAGAGAAACTGCCTGCTTTGTAATTCTTGTAGAAGTAAACCCAACTGTAGGCTAAACAGCTAAACTGGTGTCTTCCATGTAACTCTATTCATGTTCTTGGACCATGAACCAGTGGTCTTGTCTGTATGTCAATTGCGGGGCGTGACAAAAGTACAGGCCAGAACCAAATGATGCAACATCCCCGAATTGACGTCAACTAGGGGCTTTGTTTGAATTCATCCATTTTATGGAATAGAATGGTAATGTGAAATTTGCAGAGAAAGGAGATGTTTCTCTGCACGCCCATTTCACCCACTCAACTATCATTATTCATCTATGACAATGGAAACTCAGTTTTGCATTCTGTGACCCTTTTAAAGCCATTCTAATGGTTTTATTCAGGCCACACCACACCATTCTCCCACCTGCTAAAAATAAGGTTAAATACACATATTTTAAAAGAAATTGACCACTTTTATATCATATTTTGGCTGTGTATTGTCCTGGTGTGTATTTTTGATTTTCAATTCTATTAATGCACTGTTACACATAAAGAGCTGAGAAGAGAATTAGCATGCTGGGTGACCACCTATTTTATATATTTGATGATCCACACAAAAAAAGAGCCTTGAATGGCTCTAAAATGAAATATGTCAAAAAGCCACATCATTTACTTCACTTCATATTTCCTGTAGTTCCTGTTGAAAATTTGTATTTCTAGTTTTAAAATATTGATTTCACTTTATCTAAAATTTAAAATCCCCCACCAAAAAAAAAAAAAAAATCTACTGAAAGGATCAAATGTCTACTACTAGTAAAAGTTGATAAGGTTACATGACCGCGTGACATCACTCCTTTTTGTCGGTCAATGTGAGCTCGTTGGTGGACCGTTTTTTGGCACATGTCACAGTTAAAGCAGGTTCCCAGTTGGCCCTAGTGTAGAACAGTAATGCTTTCAGCTTTAGATCTCTTTCAGATTAACGATCGAATCCTAATTTAGTCCCATGGATTAAGATGCCATTTAAAGTCAGCAGTGACTTTAACGAGCTGGGATTTATCGTCACAGAATGTTGTATTTTTTGCCGTTCTCTTTATCAGATATCAATGATTCGTAGAACAGCGTTTTTAAAGTGCGGGCTGTCATGGGGTTCTAGTGGAAGGGGAAGAAAAATAAGCAAAAAATAAAAAAGAGATAAAACAATTGTTTTATCTTGGAATATAGTATTTTTAAATCATTAAACCTTATCTATAATAATAATATAAAGATTTAAAGCTGAGCATTATAAGCAAACAGACGCAGAATAAAACCTAGAACATTTCTGCAGTGGAAGAGGAGATATGAATGTTTCTGATGGACAGTAAGCCCAGTCCTCCCAGTACACACACACCTGAGAGGTTCTTATGTTTGTTTTATCATCAACAAATGCTTGCCCCTGCCTGTCTTAAATGTAAACATTTGTTATTCAGTGGGAAAATATACAGGGTTTAAAACAAACGTACACTGCCAAACTATGAAATAAAAGTAAGTCAATTTCTTTGGAAATATGTGTTTTTAACCTTATTTTGAGCAGGTCAGAGAATTTGCCAATGGAATTAAAATAAAAAAAATAATACATTTCTCCATTATCCTTTTTCAAGCGTATAATATCTAATTATCAAAAATACTCATTTCATTGGCAGATCACCTCATTTACCTGCTTACATTACAGACAAATACACATATTTTTTTTTACCCGAAAATACACTTTTTTACATTCTTTGTAGGATTGTATGTATGTTTGCAATGAGGGGGTCCCCAGCCAGACCTTATTTATGTTTTTTGGACCACTGCATGGAAAAGTTAAGGTTGCAAAACTTACTGTGCTCTTTTCTGATTGTTGGCTGGACCAAAAAAACATTTAATGTATAACATGTAGAGATCTCCTCTACAAGCCAACAAATGAACTTTTGTCAGGGTTTTTTTTGCTTTCAACAAAAATAACTAACCAGGTAGTAAAAAAAAAGTGGTATATAAAGTGGAAATAAAAAAAAGAAAAAATAGTCCTGAAATGAAACTTTGAAACACTTCTCAATAAAAACAATAGAAGAAATCTAATATAAAAGATTCTATCTAGCAACAAAAATAATACAAATGTCACACTTCAGGCATAGATTGACACTAGGACTGAGCCGTTGGCAGCGCTTGGTGGGTTTATTTTTGTACAATCCAGGTAATCTTGGTCAGACAAGCAGAGGGTCAAAGCCAGGGAATCCAAGGTTGGGGGTTCAGGTTCAGACAGGCAGTAAACAAAGAGAGAAACAAAACAAGCAGGTTAGATCTTGCTAGACTTGGTCTATTTAGTAAAATGGCCTGAATGTGTCACTACTGGGGTTAGACAACAATCTGACGCTGTGCAGGGGGAGGATCTGTCCTTAAATGGCTTCATCTGCTGATTAGGGTGATGGATCAGAGGTGTGTGGGTCACAGCAGAGGAGCTGGTGCGACAAAAAATAATAACCAGCTAGCAACAAAAATGGAAGTGGAAATAGAAAAAGAGAGTAGTCCAGAAATAAAACTTTGGAAATCTTCTCATTAAAAAATCAAATAAAAAATGAAAAAAATAAAATCTAAAAAATCCATCTAATTTCTGTTGGTGTGTAAAGACGTTAGCAGAAACAGTTTATTTGCTCGAGTGTTTGTTTGTAATGGACTGCAGGAGAAAAAAATGTGGTCTGTGAAACACAATATGAAAAGACAGCAATTCAAAAAAATCTAAAAAAATCTAAAAAAAAATTAATATATTAACATTTTAAAACTGTTTTGAAAAAGTTTGAAAAATGAAAGATTAGATTTATTTTTTTCTATTTTTTTTATACAATTTGATAAAACAGCAAATTCATTAGTTTTATTTATTTCTAGGATGTTCTTATCTTTGAACAATAATGCAACAAAACTTACTCAGTAGTTTACAGCAATAAAAATTAAATTTAAGCGCTGATGCAGCAAAAATGGCCTCAGTAGAAGAATTTTCAGTTTTATTTTATGAGATTTTTTCTCTCTCTCTTTGTTCCATGAAAGCAAATATTTTATAATACTGGTATTAAGATATGGTTTTAATGTGTTCATTGCATAGTATTTATGTTTCTGTGGCTCAAACTGTCTATGGTGACAGCGGTGCTAAACAGATGGATTCACTCATTACCTGTATTGTTA
The DNA here is from genome assembly GCF_000732505.1 of Cyprinodon variegatus. Taxonomy (NCBI): domain Eukaryota; kingdom Metazoa; phylum Chordata; class Actinopteri; order Cyprinodontiformes; family Cyprinodontidae; genus Cyprinodon; species Cyprinodon variegatus. Next base: position 208,690 of record NW_015150753.1, read on the forward strand.
TCAGGATAAAAATGCTTATCCAATTAAAATATAGGTCCATATTTTTCCCACCTTTAGCTTAGTAAGTAAAAGATGAGAGTTTTCGTTATTAGTGAAGAAATAAGAGACTTAAGTCTCATTATCCCTGAATGGATCTGCAGAAACTGTTTTGTTAAGCAGCAGTCAGACTTCATGCGTACCCCTGTTATTGGTCATAGTGTGTTTGTTTTCTCTATTGCAGTAAGATGAACGCAGATAAGCGGGTGGAGAGCCCCATCCCGATTCTGCCCCTACCCGCCCCGACCGTGGAGACAGAGAAGCTCATCAAGAAGAAAGATGAAGAGGTGAGTGATGGCGGTCAGGCAGGAGGTTTCAGGTCAGGGGTCATCAACCTTTTTTAGGCTTAGAGTCATAGGATGAGCTACCAATACTGACCTATGAGCCGGAGGAGTCAGAGTTCACCTAAACTGAAAGTAATATTTGGAAAATGAATCAAAAAAAAAAAAAACTGGGAAAAACTTGTAAAAATGTAGTTTGCATTTCTTCGTACCCATTAAAAAAAAATTACTTAAAGCCTTTTTCTTAATAAGTGATTTTTCATTTTTCAAATGCTTTTTCTTTGAATTTCCTTTGCTTTCATTAATCCTGGAACAAATTTATCTCCATATATAAAAGGCGTTCATAATGTGACAAATTATGAAATGCTTAAAGTTGTGTGTAATTTTGGTTGGCCAGTTGTTGCCCTGCCTTATGCTGTTCCCATCTCCATGTTTCTGTTTTCATCTCCTGCAGCTGAAGAGGATGCAGCAGATGCTTCAGAAGATGCAGCAACAGATGCACGGGCAGGACCTGTGACCTCTGACCTCTGACCGTCCATTTTACAGCAGCGATAATCTCACACACACAGTTTAATCCTTTCTGCTGCCCTCCTTTCAGGGATGGGGTGAGGACAGAAGTGTTTTTGAATTGGCATGCTTTCTCTTTATTGCAGTCTTTAGCCAAGTGAGTATTGATATAAACCATAAATATTAGGTTAAAGTGACCAGAATGATGCAGTATTTGCTAATGTTGTGGTCAAGACCACACCAACCGGTGCCAAGACCGTATTTACATAAAAGAAAAATAATATTTTGACAGATTTCTTTTGTAAATGAGATCTTGGACCTCAATGAGACAAGCTGTATAATCTGGAGTTATAGGGTTTTTTTTTGCTTTAAAATACAAGCAAAACAATCTTTGTTTTGCTTTTCTCAAAGTAACACATTTCACATCATAGAAAACTTGTTGTGTTTTTGGTCTTGAAAAAGTTCGTGCTAACATAACTGAACTGATAAATCACAATAAACCTTTCATTTCACAGAGAAAGAATGGATCAAGTATAGTCAGTACCATTTAATTTAACACTACATGTCCCTGGGAATGTGAATCTAATTGTCTATAAAATATAAATTGGATGCAAAATAAGAAAACAAAATCTTCTCTGTGTCTGATCCTACGGAACCGTACTGCATTCTCCAGAGAAAAATAAAATCAGACACCTTATCTCATTATTACAAGATCAGTATCTCGTAATTATATAATATTATCTTGTAATTAGATACTGTTCTACAGAACAGTCAAATGTTTCGAGGACGGTTTGAAAAAAAAAATCAAATATATGTCAAATTATTTTAAAAAAGCACAATAATAAATTATTTCACAAAGTTCAAACTTGATTATTTTTCATCGATTAAATAACGTCAAGTCCCAGTAGAGGTGAAGGTAAAAAGTTTTTCTCACCAAAGTTAAATAACTCCTGCAACAACTGTGTAACATTCAGTTTGGTAACTTTGGTTCCCTCTTTAATTCAATTTAATTCAGTTTATTTCCATACCGCCAATTCACATCACATGTCATCTCAAGGCACTTTACAGTTCACCAGATCAAACAGTCAAATTGATTCAGTTTTCTTTTTAAGAAAAACCAGTTCATTGCATCGACCTCGCACTAAGCATGCTTGTAGCGACAGTGGAGAGGAAACCTTCCCTTTTAATAGGAAGAAACCTCCAGTAGAACCAAACAATCACTGATCCACGACCGAATGCGGTCAGGCTCAGGCTAAATCAGGCTCCCTGATTTAGTAGATGGTTGTGCATTTACTGGGTGTGTTGCAGAGGATCTACTAGGGATATATGTGTAGTTAATAAAAGGTGCTGAGGTGGAGACTTTGAGCTACTCTGGAGGATTTGGAAAAGCAGAGTCGATTTTTTATTTACATGCTTAAGGCAGATGCAATTAGCAAAAGGACTTTGCCCAGATGATAAGTGATGTGGAAAGTATGCAAGCAGAAGAGGGAAGAGAGATAATCGTCTCTGTCTGTGAAAAATGACAAAGCAGCATTCAGGATCTGTTCATTTATTTCTGTTTTATTTATCTTTTTGTTAAACTTCTATTTAACCAGGAAGACCTTTTTAGTGATAATCTTTGGTTCCTTGAGATGGCATGTGTTGTGAATTGGTGCTGAACTGAACTGAATTGAACAAGTAACATAAAAAACAAGTTGTTCACACCTAAAGCAGCAAGAGCAAAAAAACACATGTGCTGCTTCATTTCTTGAAGCATCTCTGCTGCTCTACCTGCGTGGTGGAAAAAGTGGGTGTGATGTGCGTTGGGAGGAGCTACCCCATCATCTATTTGCCTGTAACAATGGCAGCTGTATGTGCTGTGATCAGTGGGTAAACAGTAGTTTTAATGTTTTTAAGTGAGAAAGTCCGCCTGAAAACTTCATCTGTGCAGTCAGTTCATCCAGATTGCCACCCTACCCTTCAGATATTATTTCTCCCAATCGGAGCCTCTCAGAGCACCACATACCGGCGGTACGCTGTCACTAGGAATCCCTTTCAACAGCAGCCTCTGGCCCGGTTGCCTCTTCGCGTTTGCAGCGGCGGCTGGAAGGCGTTTTTCATGTACGTAATCCAAACTGTAGGCACCAGGATAATTAAAGTGAACATGTTTTGCCATCATTTTGCCATTTTAAGTTAATTTAGGCGTTAATAAACTGTTTCAGTGGAGTGATCATAGCGCTCTGCATCAGCAGCGCTGTGTCTGTCTCCCTGCCAGCTCCCAGATCAGCTTCTCTGATTGGTTGATGTGGCGCGTCCAGCAGCAAAAGTTCAATTTTTCCATCTCCAGCAGCTGCTGAGTTTACAGCACATCCCGCGTGTCAGATGCTCAAAAGCTCACGATGCGCTGCTTCAGCTGCTCCAAACGCATTGTGTGACATTGTACTGCACCTGGATGTGCGTAAACCATTGACTTTGCATGTAAACTTGTTTCTCCTACTGCCTCTGCTGCTTTAGGTCTGAACGTAGCATTAGTGTTACCCTTTTTTGTTTATTTCAGGACCATTAAGCCTGTTTCAAAGTTCAACCGTCTAATTCAAACTAAGCTGTCTCTTTCTAATGGAAAGGTGACTGGTTAAGATGCAGGGAAACAAAGCAAGGCTCCAAAATGTGATAAAAAGTAAAATGATAGAACATCAATTTAGAAGGATAGTATCTTCAATGAACCAAATAACTAAATATCCTCACATAAATTGAAATGTTTAATTTGGGTTCAAATGTTAGACCCTCAAGGTAAGCATTGACAAGGGTCAAACACGGTGGTGGTAGCATCACATGAAGTTATATTTGTCATAAAACAGGACAGATGGACCCAGTATTCAATGTGAGGCTCAGATGCAGACGGAGGCTCAGATACAGACAAAGGCTCAGATGCAGACGGGCAGGCTCAGTGGTAGAGGGAAGCAGAGACGAGACGTGGTACCAGGATTTTTAGCAGGACTTTAAACTGGTCTCCTCCTTGGAGCCAGGCTTACGGGAATAAAACTGACCCTCTCCGCGTTCCGAGCCAAAACCCTGAGGGCTCCATTGAGATGGACAGGGAAATGATCAAAAGACAGGACAAACACTAAAACCCGCTCACTCAACTGGCCGCCGGGAACCAGTACATGTACCATAGAATAAACTAAACAGACAAACTAACATGCATGCACAAACAGACAGCAAACAATCATCTGGCCAAGATAAATCGGGCTTACCTGAATATTAAGCAACAGGCACAGGTGGATGAGATGCGGGATAATTAGAAAACTGGGCGGAGTTCGGCAGGTGAGTGAAATGAACAATTAAGGTGAGCTATCAGGGCAGATCTGAAATCAGGCTCTGATTGTTTTTTTCATTATAACTATACAAGCCAGTTTTGGTTGTTGTTAAATCTGTTTATTTTATTATACATGTTTGAAATCCAAGTAGACTTTACTATGTATTTTTAGAAGTATTTATTTATTTGGTAGGTAAAGACCAGATAACCTGACCTTCATGAAGGCTTGTGGCTGCAGTTCCTGCAGAATAACTGAAAC
>NW_015150753.1:214333-218990 GCF_000732505.1 Cyprinodon variegatus
TTGTGTGACACTTTAGAGTTCTCCTTTACGGGACAGATTTATCTACTGTTTTTTTTTTATTTCAGTGTGAATACAATCTCACATCATGTTGCATGCACATAATGGGACTGTTTTTTAAATCTTGCTTTCTAATAAAACACCCAAACAGTGCAATTACATAAAGTTGGTCCAGGGGTGGATTTACTATTAGGCAAAACTAGGCAGTTGCCCAGGGCCCCAAGTTCCTGATGGTTCCTCAAGTGTTCACCACATTGGATCAGTCCATTTGCCTCATATGTTCAGAAAGGTCCAAACAATGTGCAGCAAATCATTTGAAAACAAATGGCGGGAAGAGCAGTGTTGCCAACTTAGCGCATTTGTTGCTATATTTAGTTTACTTTTCAGATCCCTCTAGTACTTTTCTCCAAACAAAACGCCTAGCGCCACATCTAGCAATTTTTTTTTTCTGCTACTGGAGACTTTGGAGACAACATCTAAAAGCAGCGAACTCTGCTCTCCAGAGCAAGTAGATTGGTAACCCTGCCTCCTGCTCTCCTCTATCTTGTCTGCTGTCATGATTCATGCAGCTATTATTTCATCCACATGAAAAATGGAGAACAGATAACCCAGTCCTTCTTTTCACTGTAGACAAGCCATGATCTGCTTATTTACTTTTGCTGTTGCCCTTTTGGAAACACAGGAAGGAGCAATCAGCTAAGTTAGAATGGGCTAAGTGATTGGAAAATCTTTGACTCCTTTTGAAACAGCATGAAAAATCAGCTGAGCACATGGCCAATATGAAAATAAAAAAGGTACAAAAGAAAACATAGAAAGCAAAAAAGCAAGAGAAGGGAAAAGAAGAGAGGGAAAAAAGGTAGAAAAAATTATGTGTGTCTATTCTATTAAAAATCCTCTATCTGTATATTGGGTCTGTTTTATGTGTTGTCTCCTTAATTCAGAGGGCCCCCTGCCTGTTTTTGCCTAGGGACCCAAATTTCCTAAATCCGCCCCTGAGTTGGTCTTGCATAAATAATAATAAAAAAACTATAAAAAAGGAACATTTTGTATTATCTGTTCAATGAGGAATATACTAAAATATAGAGGCTATTAAAAATTGTAGAAATATTTCTAACACTACTTGGATTATGCAGAAAAATAATCATTTAAATTCAGTAATTACTCACTAATAACTGGAAGAAAATTGCCATTAATTGCAGTTTGCACAAACCTTCATCCCATTATCTGCTGAGAGTTAAGATGATATTTAATTATACTACTTTTGTACGTATCAGGGTCATGCTTATCTGATGAATTGTAATTGTAAAACATGAAACTTGATTTTTTTAAATGTTAATTTTTGATCATGTCAAATGAAATCTACCCAACGTGTAAAGGGAATAAAATCAGCTTTTAAATGTGTTTACTGAACTTCCTGACAACAGGAGAGGTTTCCAGCACTCAGGACTGCAAGACTTCTTTTTGTACATTTATTCTGTTTTGTTTTGTTTTTCAGTGTGATTGGATGTAAAAAAAAAATTGAATCTTCACTGTTTTTATTTTGTGATTGTAATAAAAAGATGAGAAAATTGTCACAGGAGTTTCATATGTTTTTTTAAAAGTTTGATGTAAAAAAAAATCCTGTAAATTCTGTCTGTAATCGAAAAAGTTCTCAACTTTACATTCCAAAAAAGTAAAAAAAAAATAAAAAAAAACATTCCACTGGACTTTGTTTCCAGGTTTGAAGATGCTTCTCATCCAGGAAGCTTTTTCAATTCATATGTCAGAAATAGCGTTGAGTTCAAGGCTTTATACAGTAGCCCAACAAGGCCTTGTTTTCTTTTAGAAAAAATGCAAATTGAAACGGACTAACAGGTCCATCCCTTTGGAATGGGGGTCATTTGGGTTCTTTGTTGGCCTGCAATGCCCCATACCTGTCTATGTCTCTGAAAGGAGGGTCGTTAAAGGGAATTGTTGGTCTGGCTGAACAGGCGAGGTCTTCTTTCCTGCTGTAAAGGGGTTGGGGATGATAGCGGGAAGGGATTAACTCTATTGCTGCATTGTAGGTTTTTGAAAGCTGAAACCTGATTTAACCCCCTCTGTTTAAGGTTGGTTTTTCTTTCTTAACTCTCTCAAACCACCTTTCTTCTTTGTCCAAAATGTGAGCATTCTGTTCCTCAAAAGAGTGTCTTATGTCGTCCATAAGGTGTAGATGTACCGCAGAGTCTTGTCCAGAGGATGCCGCTCTCCTGTGTTGGGCCATGTGTCTGTGGAGAGGTCGTTTGGTTTCTCCAGTATGAAGATCAGAGCATTCCTCACTGCATTGAACTGCAGACACCACCCTATACGCTTATATTTGGTCTGGGGGTTTTGTCCTTAGGATGCACTAGTCTCTGTTTAAGCGTCTCGTTTGGTTTGAAATGTATCAACGTTACATAATTTGATAATCCACCCCTTATTTACACACCTAACAATTCCTATTAGATAAATATAAAAGAGTTAAAATCTTTGCTTTATGGGTTATTTTCACAGATTATGCCTTCCTAAGGGAACCACTGTTCAAACTGGCCAAAATACAATATTCTAGTGATATTTATTGATCTTCAAAACCCTGCACCATGTTGTTGGTTTGGAGTCGGATCCAAGTGATGAACAAGTAAGCTAAGGCAGGCCAGCGGATGGTCGTCTGCCCTCGTCCCTTTCTGGTGGACATTAAACGTCCCACTGCCTCATTAGAGCTAATTCATCACCAAGGACAGCTCCCACCTGGCTTCAGCCTGTTTGACCTGCTGCCCTCAGGGAGGCGCTGCAGGAGCAACAGATTTAAAACAGACAGTCTGAAAAACAGCTTCTTTCTGACAGCAATAATCACCTGAACTCTAATATTCACTGATTCTTTGATGGAGGTTGCTTGTGTTCAAAAATGTTGAATATTACCGTATCTATTTTATACTGTATTTATGTTCCGTTTAGCATGAACCACTGAAAAAGTAAAAACAATAATTTTCATTTTGATCACTGAGTCTGGGAGCGGCCATTTTTTACCAAATATAGTAACACCTCACTCCTGACGTCTTCTGGCAGTAATGTCACGGTACGGTACACTCAAAAAATGATGCCAATGTTTTCGGCATTTACTTAATCATATTTAGTTACTTTAACACAATTGTTTCATGTTAGCAGGGTAGGACAGAAAACAAGTGTGTTAAAATAGCTGAATATGATTAAGTAAATGCCAAACGCAATAGCATTATTTTTTCAGTGTAAGCCTAGCGCCATTCTCCCCACCTTAGAAGCAAAATCAATGGGAACTACTAGACACATCTGCAATCAACAACAATTATTGAAGATTTCCAGAGGACTTCACCATTGAAATTCACCAGAGCTATAGTGAAACTGACAATGCCCACGTGCATGGCAGCTGGATGTTGGAATACATCAGATAAAAGTGGAAAAAACATTAGTTATTTCACCTTTACGTTTCCTGATCCTCCATGGACGGTTTCGAAGAAGAACATTTGGAAGAAGAATGTTTTCAAGATGACTTGGATAATAGCGCGTTGTGACAAACACCAGATACAGCACTGGGACTTGATCAACAGCCGATACCGCACCGTGATGTTACAAACCGGTAGGTGGCAGTAGTGTTCTTTCACAGACATCGATGCCTCCAGTAAAGCACATTCAAATAAAAATTACTTTTAATTAAAAACACATCATTTATTTAACAGTATGTAATAATTTCATATTTAAAGTACTTTCATATGTTTGAATTCTGAATATGACCCGACTTCTCCTTTAAACCTTCAGCCAATGTGCTCTTTCCATGTTTTTTTTAATTTTGAATTATTTCTTACTCTTTTGTTATGAGCTCCCATGAAAACCCCACCCCCTCCCCATACTGCCCACAGCCTCCATTTTTTCTGGCCATTTTTTGGAAGCCTATAATATATAATGGACCTCGCTTTCTGCACACTCTGAGCAGAAACTCAGCTACTGTCAGCTACTGAGATTGATCTCAAGACACTCAGAGTCCTTGAGCCAGACGCTTAACCCCAAACTGCTCCCTGAGTGCTGCAAAGTGGCAGCCCACTGCTCCCCAAGAGGATGGGTTTAATGCAGAGGGGAATTTCTCTAGCGTGAGATTCATTAAGTTCAATTATTATTATTATTATTATTATAGGGAAACACTCCCATGGTCAAATGAATATTTTTATCACATTAAAACCAATAATTATCCTGTTTTTCCCTCTTTGTTTCTAAAATTACCCATAACTTATATAATATAATACCCATAATAGGAAGGTGTAGCTACAGTAGCAGCCATTCAAATGGCTCTTTCCAGTCAAACGCCAATGGCAGCCCCAACAAAATCCCCTCCAACTACAAGCCATTGGAGTGACCCCCTCTTGCATATTTTTTTTTACTTTCACTGAATTAGAGGGTCTGACCAGGAGATGATGCTTCTCTCTGGACCTTAATTTCCACAAATCATGACAGAAAGAATATTTGAATCCAAATATTGATGTTTAAAAAAAGGAATCTTAGGGGACCAGCTAAGGGCCTATCAAGGAAAGAGGGGAAATTCTGAATGGCTACTACTGTATGCAGTGTTTTTCTATGGTGAGAGAGATCAGCTTAAAAAGAAAAAGTGATCATTTAACATTGTTTACAACCTAAA
>NW_015150753.1:219468-224259 GCF_000732505.1 Cyprinodon variegatus
ACTGGCACAAAACTGTTTGTTTGTTTGTTTTAAACTAAATGCAAAATGTTATTTTTTTGAGAATTTTGATATCGCTCTAAATGTGTCGCTCTGTGAGCTAAAGGCATGTAATACGGTTCAGTCTGTTTCATTATAACCAGAAGCGGATTTAGGAAATTTGGGGCCCTAGGCAAAGACAGGCAGGGGGCCCTCTCAATTGAGAAGACAATGCATAAAACAGACCCATTATTCTCCCTTTTCTTGTTGTTTTCCTCTCTACAGTATGTTTTGTTCTCAGCTGATTTTTCATGCTGTCTCAAAAGGAATGAAAGGCTTTTCCAAGCACTAAGCTCACTTAGCTGATTGCTCCTTTCTGTGTTTCCAAAAAGCTTATCTGTTCTCCATTTTTCATTTGGATGAAATAATATCTGCATGAATCATGACAGCAGACAAGATAGAGGAGAGCAGGAGGCGGGGTTACCAATCTACTTGCTCTGGAGAGCAGAGTTCGCTGCTTTTAGATGTTGTTGCCAAAGTCTCCACTAGCAGAAAAAAGTCGCTAGATTTGGCGCTAGGCGCTTCTTTGAAATCAAAATGCTAGAGGGGTCTGAAAAGTAGCTTAATATAGCGACAAAATTGCAAAGTTCACAACACTGCTCTTGGCATTTTTTGTTTTCAAAAGGTTTGCTGCTATCTGTTTGGACCTTTCTTCACGCGCACAGTAAAGCCAGGCATACACTGTGTGATTTTCTTTGCCCTTTTCCGGATGACTTTCCAGTCGTGCCAACTATTTTAATTGGCCTGACTTTCAGCCTGATCGTGCATCGTGCAGAGAACAGGAGGTAATGAGGGGCGATCAGCCTCTCACGACCACCTCCCGATCAGGAATCTGTTGAAAATCATGTTTGATATTCAGTCGGCTGAAGGTGGTCGTGGGCAAATCGCTCAGTGCGCAAACAAGGATTCTTCTTCTTCTGAGATGTGGAGGTGAGAATGAAATGGAGTTCTTTCTGTAAAACTAACAGACCGTAGTAGCCGGATTTGCTCAGTTATGTATTTGTCCAAATAGGTCGTCGCCTTTTCTTTTTAGGGCTTTCAGCACAAAATTGCACAAATTACCAAGGCAGCGCATTTCACTCTACAGAGCTTCTTTGTCCTTTTCTACTCGTTTGGCTTTTGGATAGACGATTCCGAGTAGCGCCATCTCACTGCGGAGCTGAGTCCCACCTGGTTTATAGATGTACGGTGTGAGCAGGTAGATCGCATCAGAGCGTCTGGTCGCACAGTGAGAGAACAAACATCGTGAGCTGTGAACTTTTAAACCCTGCGGTTTCGTCATACATTGTGCTTAAATGGACTGATCCAAAATGGTGGACGCTGGGGGGGGGGGGGGGGTTCTGAGACACATTTTATATTATAAATCTTCTGATGGCATTTTATCAAAAGGATTTTTATCAAAAACTTAATTTATGTGCACAAATAAGGAATAGTTGTATTAACTATACAGGTATCCAGAGTTTTATGGGGCCCCCTGGAACATGGGGCCCTAGGCACCTGCCTTGTATTGCCTAATGGTAACCCCCCTGATTATTATAACTATGGTGGCCTTGTGGTCCAACAGAACGCGCAGGATCCAAGTCATTGCTGGAAACGCATCTGTGATTGATTTTAGAGCGGCTCTGTGTGCCCTCCCACTGCGGTGATGGTGATGGTGATGGGGGGGGCTTCCTGCCAGATGTGCAGATGAACATGTCCAGCCTGCACATCCGTATTTCAGAGTAGTGCGGGTTTTGGTGTTGTGTTTTTTTTTTTCTCAGGTTGCGTAAGTCTGTCTCTGAGCAGGAGGATGGAAGGAAGCGAAGCGGATGAGAATGAGAGCTGCTCGGTGTGGAAACAGTTTCAGGCAAAAGCAAAGCCTCTGCTGAGTCCCAAACTGAGCGGCAGAGAGCCGGACGATCAGAGCAAACGGAGCATGTGGATGTTTAAGAAAACAAGGCGGAAGGAGACCGTGGCTTTGGACCGGGTCATCTCCTCCTCTCAGCCCGACCTGCTCTTCTCCTCTCAGGAGGTTCCGATCAGCGGCAGAGCGGCCGGGAGCGGATCCCTCCTCGGCCGGGAGAAGATGCACTCTTCCATCAAGCGCAGGTCCACGGGCGCGTCTAAACCCACGGTGGCTCAGCTGGTTCAGTCCCACCATAAGAGCTCCTCGCTGGGCTCTGCGTGCCTGGAGAGGCTGGCGGAGCCTCCGAGCGGCAGCCGCGCGGAGGAAGGAGCCACAGCGGAGGAAACACATCTGGAGGGGAGGGAGGAGGTGCAGGCGGTGAGTCCTGGTTCGGTTCGGTTCGGTCTGCAGACCCCGGGATTAATGGAAGCTTTGATGGATGTTTTTAAATGTCAAAGGGGGAGGATGTGTTTCCAGGAAGTAGGAAGATCTTGGTGTTAAATACCACAATCTAATAAAACAGCCTGGCCAGCCTAACTAATAAAAACACAAAGTCAAGTCCTTTTAAAGTGGAAGGCTGATGGCTTTATTTGATTTTTTTATTCATCAACCCAAAGCTCAGTCTGTCAGATCAATACAAAACTCAGTTTCCTGATTTATTTATTCACTTATCTCAACAATAAAACAGAAGTGCTTCTGCTGCAGGTTTCTTCCTGTTAAAAGGGAGTTTTTCCTCTCCACTGTCGCTACAAGCATGCTTAGTGTGAGGGATTGCCTTTTAGTCAATGAGTCGATGCAATCAACTGGTTTTCCTTAGATAGAAAACTTTGAAACAATCTGACTGGATGATCTGGTGAACTGTAAAGTCCCTTAAAATGACATGTTACTGATGAAGATTCTCAGTCATCCAGGTCATAGTCGTAGCCGTAAAAGTTCAAAAAATATCCACTATCCTTCCTACTTCACGGAAACTGGAGAGGTGGCGAAACGTCTTCAAATCTTGGAAACCAAGTCCAGTGGATATTTTTTCGAACTTTTACAGAATCACATGTGTTGTTGGAGCTATAGAAATAAACTAAATTGAATTGAAAACACGTTTCCATGAAGTAGGAAAGCAAAACATATTTTTTTATTTTTATTGATCAAACGAAAGTTCAGTCTTTGAGATCAATAAGAAACTGAGTTTCCTGATTGATTTATTCATTTATCAGAAAAACAAACCAATGAACTGATCTACTATTGTCTAACAAGTCCAAAAGGGATTTACTGATCAGCCATTCCAGCATCAGGTTGTTTTTCTTTGTAAACTACATGACTCAGGGCATTTGACTGTTTGAAGACCATCCAATGTAGATAGTCGGGGTGTAAATCTCACCTATCATGGCGATTTGATTCAGTATCAATTTCGTGACCCAATGATTTGATTCTTTTCGATACTCACGAATACACCACGATTCGATTAATAAGTTGATTTATTTTTTTTACCTTACAGGCTAGACAATGTTTCAAATTTAAAATAAATCATTAAAAGCTGTAATATCGTTATGCACTTTATTCTAGAAACAACAGCAAATAACAGAAGTAGAAAAGTCCTACTCGACCTAGGCCTATGAAAACCTCATTCATTGAAAAATAATAATGCCTCTGCATTATAGTTTCTGAAAGGCCTTGTATCCAAAAAATACTGCGAGCGGAAATAGGGTAGTGGATAAAGGAAGCGAGCTAGGATGGCAAAATAGGTTTAGAACCACCGGAGCATAGGAGTCAGAATTACGTCCAGCAGCAAATGGATTATAATAGACCGAAAGAAAAAAAAAACATGAATCGATACTCTTGCAGAGGTGTCGATGCATCAGATCGTTGGCAGTTGGATCGATACATCGATAGAAATCGATTATTATTTACACCCCTAGTAGATAGAATAAAAAAGTGATAAAAGTCAAAACATTTACACTTCTGCAATAAGTGCAGAAATTAGAAGAAGTTTGACACCATAACAGTTCAAGCTGGATAGCTGTGTGGTTGCTTTGGTTTTGCTTGTAGTGATTCTCTGTAGGTGGGAGCTTAAGAAAGCTTGATCAATGATCTACTGAAAAAGGGAAGAAGGAGTGGAATAAGTTTCAGGACAGTTCGATGATTCTTTCAGCTCCTCCTCACTTCCCCTCCATCCTCTAAGGATGCTGGTAAGAAGGATGTTTCAGTTTCTACAGAAAGTCCATTGGACCAGTTCCACCATCACATCAGTGATCATCAATCTCATCCTGATAAGATCAGAAATCTGTACTCTGTGGAAATTCTAAGTTACCCACTCTCCTAAAACCTCTTAACATCCACCTCATTTTGGGAAATTCTCGCCTATTTTGCAAGCCCAAACAGAAAAGGAAATAACTTAGGAACTGTACGTCTAAATTACATGTGTGATACGTTATTTGAAAGCTAACACTGTCTAGTTTCTGAATATATACATGAAAATTGGGTGAGTAAAACACAGCCCAAGCTGCATCAAAGATGCATTCAAATATGACTCAAAGTTGTTTTTTTAATTGTTGAAAATAAGGTCTTTTTTGAACAGCAGTAATAAACACATGCTTGAATGTTGTATTGCTTTGTCCTGTTTACATTTTGACATGCTGCTATATCTGGGTTAATTGTGCTTTGGTGCTCGCTGTATTTTAGAAAACGAACTTGGTGGTTGAATTATGGATAATCTAAGCTTTCCAACAATGTCTAACATGTCTATATTGGTAAATATATTAGAGGTGTAATTTTCATTCGTTCTGTGTTATTAGTTGTTAAAGCTACAGTGTGTAACTTTTAGCGGCATCTAGCGTTCAGACTGCAGACTGCAGCAACATGAACATCTCCCCCCC
>NW_015150753.1:227229-245963 GCF_000732505.1 Cyprinodon variegatus
AAAGGATAATTGCATGGATCAGTCCAGGCTCAGTCCAATGATCAGCTTAAGGATCAGTCCAAGGATCAGTCCTGGGGTCAGTTAAAGGATAATTGTATGGATCAGTCCAGGCTCAGTCCAAGGATCAGTCCAATGATCAGCTTAAGGATCAGTTCAGGATCAGTCCAGGGAATGGGTTGCAATAAAATGTGGAGACAGGTTTACAGAGACATTATCTATTCCCGAAGCTTGGTGAGAAAGAGCTAGCAACGAATTCTCTACACTGCTGAGAGTTCACGTGCGAAAGCCTGCTGCAATGACCTCTTTATACACGTTTTAAACATGTTTACCATGTTAAGCTGTGACTTGTTCCTGAGTTTTAACAAACCGCTCAGCTTTTTACCACAACTTTAAAGAACAGGAGGAAGTTTGTTTTGGAATCAGGCCTGACATTAGATCCAACTCAACATCAGAGCATGTCACTGAAAATGTTTTGTTTGAAAATCCTTGTTTAAAACTTTTTAAGCATTTTTAAAGCAACAACAGCTGTTTGTAGAAGGATGGTTTCTGCAGTTCTGAGCAAAGGGGAAGGCTGGAGGCCTTGTTACATGTGGGAAAAAAAGAAAAATGTGTGGAATGAGTGGGATGGTGAAATGTAGTTTCAACGTTCTCAGGCACGGTGGGCTCCTATTGTTGGGGAGAAAGTTTCTTTAGATGTTTTCCATAATGTTTTTTAGACCTGCTTTGTCAGAATATTGATTATCTCTGCAATTTGGTAACAGCAGGAGAATCTGGTAAAACATCCATTAATCCTTAGAATGCTGAGAGGTTGGTGTGAACCTGAGCTGGAAAACGTTTCCTTAAAGGACTTTAAATATGAAATTATTACATACTGTTCAATAAATGATAAGTGTTTTCACNCTGAGCTGGAAAACGTTTCCTTAAAGGACTTTAAATATGAAATTATTACATACTGTTCAATAAATGATAAGTGTTTTCACGGTGCGGTATCGGCTGTTGATCAAGTCCCAGTGCTGCATCTGGTGTTTGTCACAACGCGCTATTATCCAAGTCATCTTAAAAACTTCTTCCAAATGTTGGCTACATATTACATGTTTTTTCTCTGGCCAGAAGTTCGATGGCAAATCCTCCCTCTTCAAGTTGGCGATCCAACGACCAACCTGTTCGTGGAGGATCATTAATCGGAAAGGGTGAAATAACTAATATTCTTTTTCACTTTTACCTGATGTATTACAATTATTACCTATAGCTCTGGTGAATTTCAATGGTGAAGTTCTCTGGAAATCTTCAATAATTGTTGTTGATTGCAGATGTGTCTAGTAGTTCCCATTGATATTGCTTGTAAAGCGGGGAGAATGACGCTAGGCTTACCGCACCATGACGTCACTACTGGAAGATGGCAGGAGGGAGGTGTTACTATATTTGGGAAAAAATGGCCACTTCCATACTCGGTGATTGTGACGAAAATTATAATTTAAATTTTTTTTAAGATCAATGCTAAACGTATTATGATGGAACGATTTATGAAAACCATCAGAACCGTTCGATTCGCTTGTGTTTCGTGCGGTTCATCCGCTGCTCCTTTTTCTCATAAGCGAAGCATTTCCACTCCAGAGCAGAGGGTGGCGGTACTGCGACCAAAGCCAACCACCAGTAGTAAACAAGAAGAAGAAGCGAAGCAGCGTAGCCGGGTGTAGCAGAAAAAAAACAGTTGTTGTGGAGAATTGTGTGGGTATGGCGAGTGGGAAAGAACAGGAGTTGGAAGACGCGCCAGCAGCACTTTATAGGTCTGCTGTATGGGAGCGCTTTGCATTTAGAGTGACCTACGATGACGGCGGAAAGAAAGTGGATAAAAGTGCAACAGTGTGCAAGCATTGTGCAACACGTGTTGTTTATGCTAACAGCAACACGACCAGCATGTCAGCTGACCTGCGGAGACATCATTCCAGTGAGACAGTTGGCAAATGGTTTGCCAAATAAATGAAGCACATGTTGGAACTAGCACTGTCTCCTCTCCTGCAATGCCAGAATCTCACCTACTTTTAACCTAAGACTGTCACAATGATGTATCAAATGTCAAACTGCTTTTTTTCTTTCAGTTTTAACCTGACTATACAAGACATAATGGATTTTCCTAACAATCAACATATTCCAAACCGAATCGTAAACCGTGACCACAAAACCGTGAACCGAAACGAACTGTGGATTTCGTGAACCGTTCCGCCCCTAGAACGTATTAGACTTAGGTATGATAATGACCCATTGATCATTCCCTGCTGACTGACTAACTTCTCCTATAAGATGACCAGATCAACAACTGAGGCTCGTTCTACTTAGCCTTTAATCTCAGTTCTCCCCATAGAGCTCAGCCATCGTATGTAATTTACCCTCACATTCTTTCCTTTAAACTGACTTAATCAGTAAGCTCACACTATCTTTGCTAGTGAAACTAAGAGTTACCCAAATACTGTAAATCTAAATTACAAAAGATACAGAAATGAATTGAGTTTTAAACAATAAAGTCTTAACAATAATCTTGCATACTTGAAGAACTGTATGATAATTCATTCAGCAATAGTCTATGCATATATTTGCAGCCGTTGTTTCCATAATTGTTAGTTTATTATCTAGAGACTAAACAAATAATACATATACTTTCATGTATATATTCCTCACCATATATAGTGATGGGACTGGACTGATCCAGGGCAAGTTGAAACATGCAGATTCACTGGAAAATAAAAAGTTTGAAGGTAAGAATATGGGAATACACAGTAAGAATTAGAGCCAAAGGAAAAACTTTTAATTCATTAAAAACAGTATACTTGAACTGTGCAGCTGAGTTTAATAGTTAATTATACAAGTGCATGTTTATATTTTGCATTTCCAAGAGAGTCAAGAAGTTGAATAATATAAACGCATTCACCTCAAACTCTCAACAGGGAATAAAATATTCCAAATCCATAAATTCTTCATTATAGGAGGTAGGAAAGAAAGTAGATTAGAAAGTATCATAAAGCGAAGGCAGCACAGATGAGCATTTTGAATCAAAATGTAAGAAAATGTATGTGGATGTTGCTTACAAGGGGGGGGCAAAAAACAATTGACCAGGGCTATTGACCAAACTATGAAGACTGCCTTTGAACTTCTCACATACCTTTAACAAAATGAGATGTGTGTGTTTTGGGTAGCTCTCAGGAGCTAGCCTGCACTCTGTCTGTGACAGTTGCCTCAGCAGAGGAGCTTCAAAGCTGAAATACTCAAAAACATGGATTCATCAATGGCCCAGGAATGACTGAGTGGACTTGCAGTTATTAGTATTGATAACAACATTTTTCCAGCATTTTTTATTGTTATTACACTGTCATAAGTACAGCGCAACAAAATACACTCTGCATTTAACCCATCCCCTTGGGGAGTAGTGGGCTGCAATCGGGGGCCGCCCAGGGAGCAGTGTGGGATAGGGATCTTTGCTTAGAGTGGCAGTCTGTGGGAGTGGGTTTCGATCTCACGACCTCAGGATTCTAAGCTCTTTGCTCTAACCACTAGGCCCCTCCCTTTTTATTTTCTTTTTGGCCTAGTTGGCCATGCGATACAATACAATGATGTCGTCAATGACTTTACCTCCAGAAAAGCTAGAAAGGAAGATTTCTGAGGTCATTATTGAACCCTTGCTGTTCTTTGCTTTTTTTTAATTTAAGTATCTTTGTTTATAACATTCTGTTTTTGATTATATTAATGTTTGTATATTTTGGTTTTATTTACAAGATTACATCACTGTATTCGTTTATAATATTCGCTATAACATTATAGTTTGACATGTGTGTCAATAATGTTCTAGCATATTCTGTGTGGTTGGAGGGGGAAACCCAAATCTGTCCAATTCAGTTTATTTCTGTAGCACCAATTCACAACAGATGTCATCTCAAGGCACTTTCCAGTTCACCAGAGCATCCAGTCACACTGATTCAAAGTTTTATATCTAAGGAAAACCAGTTGATGGTATCTACTCATTGACTCAAATGCAATCCCTCACACTAAGCGTGCTTATAGCGACAGTGGAAAGGAAAAACTCCCTTTTAACAGGAAGAAACTTCCAGCAGAACCAGGCTCAGTGTGAGCGGCCATCTGCTGAGGCCGACTGGGGTTCAAGGAGACAGAAGCAGAGATATAAAAAGCAGCTGTAAAAGGAAACACACAGCCAGACAAACGAGCTCCAAGCAAGCTCCCATGATTAGGATGAAGAGAGCGCATCCAACCAGTCACAGTCAGAGAAACAGGACTACACTGAAAAACAGGCTGATCGCCAACATCTATAAACAAAGGTGTTGATGGCAGCAGCACAGCCCATATCAAATAAAATTCTGCTTAGGGCCCCCAAGAGGCTCGGTCCGGCACTGTTTGCCGAATTAGTCCATCTATGCTTTATGGATCTGGAAAAAGCCTTAGACCGTTCCCCTTAAGTCAGAATTGTTCTTGTTGCATGTTTGACCCCCGTAGGCCTGCCCTCTGTCACCGATCCTGTTCATAACCTTTATAGACCAGATTTGTAGGTAGAGCCCAGCATCGAGTGGATCTAGTTTGGGGACTAGCAGATTTCTTCTCTGCTTTTTGTTGATGACCTTGTTCTGCTCTCCCCATCTAAGCAAGGTCTACAGCTGAGAGGAAGTTCAGCTTATCGCATTCTAATCCATAGCTGAAAACCAGAAAACAATTGATTCGCCTTCCAAAGATGACTTAGACTTTAGACTTAGACCATTTTTATTGTCATTTTGTATACATAAAGTGTATACAAAACAAAATAGTACACATTTAGCACTGCTTTCCAAACAGTAAATGATCATTTCCATTTCATAAAGTGCAGCAGTGATCAAATGTAAACAGTGTGGGAGAAAAAAATGGTGCAAAAAGGCATTGAGATGGATGTTCAGAGCATTAATATATCTGGTGCAGATATGCGGTATTTTTGGTTTGGTGTACTTAGTGTGATGCAGAGTTTGTGGCATGATTTAGAGTTTTCTAAACAGTTCAGCTGTCTGATGATGGTGGGGAAAAAACAGTTTCAGAATCTGCTGGACCTGCAGAACAGATATTGAAGGGAGGAAGCTCCTGCCCCAAGTGGAGGACTTTAGGTATCTCTCTGTCCTGTTTATAACTGAGGTGAGAATGAAGGGAGGGGTCACTGGTGGGGGACGATGTCTCATGGTTTAGTGTTCCTTTATGTCCCTGCTAAATCAAAAATAACATTTCAAATCCTCCCTCTTACATAGAAGCCCTTTAACCCTTAAGCTCCAGTATACATCAGAGATCTGATTGTTCCAAGCATTCCTAACTCCTGCTGCTGCACATCTATATGCTGTACATCATCTGTGCTGCTGATCCATTGGATATTTATCACAAAAACTGAGTTAATTAATTAATGTTATCAAAGACTCACTCATCTTCTTCTGTAGGTTCTTTCATGTAACCTGTGTTGTTGCAGTAGTTTGTAGTTTTCACATAGTTTATTAAACATAATATACTATGATAGAGATGATCAGGTTTAATAATAGTGCACCAGAGTTTAATTACTTTTATAACAGGGACTGATTGTCTCTAAGAGCTGAATCAGTTTCCTTTTGAGTAAACAAACAGAGGCAATATTTTTCTTTTCGTTAATGATTAATAACTTGCTTGAAATTAAAACCTAAGTTATTGACATTTGCTGGTGGTGAGGACACACTGGATTTTAAGAGCCAGATGTCCAGCCTTACAGGTAGCCGAGTTACGAACAGAACATTTTCATTTCTGTGCATTTGACCAACATTCATGACAACGTCCTGACAATACATTGCGATTCTAATTTTTGTGATCTACTGTATTGATTCTTGGCGCCAAGTATTGATTCTTGATTAAAAAAAGGAATAAATAATATAAATGAGTGGTTGGCTCACATCAGCCAAAAACAAGTGCAAAACAACTTCCAGTCCAGTAGATGTCGCTGCGGATGTGTTGATGTTCTCGGTCTCAGGATACTGCAACGAGTCATCCATAAATGAAACATGGAGGATGCTGATAAAATTCACCCGGCTCTATCACATTTCAAGCTAGATGTTTGGATGCATTTTGGCTTTAAAAACAAAGAAGGTACAAAACAAAATTGATGACGCATTTAATTTGCAAAAGGGGAAATGTCGTGTCAATGTTTTCATTTCATTGGTGTAAAGGACCACTGAGGCCATGTAAGCAGCACTGATCATCCTTATTTTATTTATTTTAAATTTTATAAATCCTTAGCACTTTTTGTCAGTGTGTCCACTCCAGTAATAGTAATTGTGTCCAGTATATGTTTTCATGGCAGTACCTCCAAAAGTCCTTTTTAAATAAATACAGCTATGTATGAATTCAGTTGCTTTCAGTTATGCATCAATTGAAGACACTATTCAGATCATAAACAGCCAGTCAGCCACTGGTATGGGCTGTATTTTTTCTAACAGTGTTCAGTGAAAACATATAAATGCATCAGGTTGCATTACAATATTTCAAGTATGAAGTATCATTGTGGCATGTGAATCATGATTCGAATCGAATCGTGACTTCTTTGGCAATACCCACCCCTAGTTGCTTTCCCTTAAGTAGAATAATAAATTAACTGAATTTCACCTCAGGGTGCAGTTATTAATAAATAATGTTAATGAAAACAGTAAAACTTCATAAGAACCTGCAGACATTAAAACTGTAAAAGAACAGTTAGACAGTTAGACTGCTGGGCGTGCTTTAGTGGTTAGGGCACACGACTAATGGCTTAGTTCTCGACACAGTCAACCCGGGTTCGAATCCAGCCTGTGGTCCTTTGCTGCATGTCTCTCCCCCTCTCCTGTAAGCCTACTGTCAAAAAAACAGCCACTAGTGCTGTAAAAAAAAAAAAAAAACAGATCTGCTTAAAGGGGAATGTCAGGCTACCATTTATTCCAATGTAAAAAAAACGGTCTTTCCCTTTAAGCCAGGCATACAATGTATGATTTTTTTGCCTTTTTCAGGACGATTTTCCAGTCGTGTGAGAATTTTTCCGATTGGGCCGACTTTCAGCCAGTGTCCTGCGTCATGTAGCATACAGGGGGTAACGAGGGGCGATCAGCCTCTCACTAACACCTCCTGATCAGGAATCGTAAGGTCGGGAGAAAGTTAAAGATGTTTGAATGTCAGTCGGCCGTTGTGAGGTTGTCGTGGGCGAATCCTGCTGTTGAAGCAGAACTACGAGCCGATTTACCAGAACATCAAGCACTGCTCATGTGCAAACAAGGGAGTTCTTCTTCCAGATTGACGAGTCCGACCAGCGCCATCTCTCGATGCTGAGTCCGATGGGTGCTTTTTAGACATGCAGAGTGAGCAGGTAGATCGCATCAGAGCGTCGGGCCGCACAGTGTGAGAACATATATCGTGAGCTGTGCACTTTTAAACTCTGCGGTTTTATTGTACAGTTTGAACTTGTTGCACACAGTGAGCCAGGTGCTGCTTGATGTTTCTAGCTGTTTATGGAGCCGTTTCCTTTTCACTGTCACTATGCAAGCTAGGTGAAAAGAATTGCTTTCATAAAGAGTTCCTTTTTAGCCAGTTAAAAAGTGTTTTATAACCTTGAATTGGAATTTGTCTGTTTTGCCTTTTTTTTTTCCATATAATCTTGATTAGAACCAAATTGATATCACTTTTTGTGTCATAGATGTGAAGGTTTGTTTTTGGTAAAAGAAATGTACCTCATTGAGTAACACATACAGATTTGCATGTTAGAAATAGGTCACTGATCTAATTCTAGATAGAATGAATTTAAAACCCATGAACTAAAACTAGAAACTATTTCCTGGGTGTTATTTTCTCAAATCTTTTAGCAGCCTTCTATTAAAGCAACTAGTCATTCGTACCCTGACTGTTCCTGGACATTATGTTTTGCTGTTTCTGGTTGGTCTTTTTTATTTTTATTTTTAGTCCACTGTAAACCCAGCAAAAGCCTTCAAATTTATGCTCATAAGCATAGCATTTTTTATTCCTCCTCTGGAATTAAACAGGGCATTCTCAAACTGTGTAACATGTCAGCATCAAAATAAAGATTGGGGAGATGAGAGCGCAGACGTGGTGGAGTCAGTTGGGTATCTGATATCTGGAGTTTTTCCAAGCTTACTGTACTGGAAGAAGACCAGCGCAGAGCCAGAGTCTGGCAGAAGCACCGTACGTCTGGGATTCCTTCAGAGATCAGCTGTAGAGATCATAGACATTTTTAGCCTATTTTTTGGGATGAGGAAGCAGCCCTTATTTGAATCAGAGTACTGCTCAAATATGAGTATTTTTTTAATACTGTATGCACTTTTTACAATAAAATACAAAAAAAATGTTACATTGTAAAAAATATACAGTATTTGGTTATTTAAATCCTTCAATGATGTTCTAGTCCATCAGAAATAATGATAAACAAACAAGTCTAAGGGAGCTCCTTAACTAAAAATGTTGACCAACACTTTAAGGATCTTGTTCGAGATCCCGGATACAAGCGACTGAAATGAGCTTTCTCCGCAGGGTGGCTGGGCTCTCCCTTAGAGATAGGGTGAGGAGCTTGGTCATTTGGGAGAGGCTCAGTGTAGAGCCGGTTCTCCTCCACATCGAGAGGAGTCAGTTGAGGTGGCTCAGACATCTTTTTCGGATGCCCCCTGGACGCCTCCCTCGGGAGGTGTTCCAGGCACGTCCCACCGGGAGGAGGCCCAGGGGACGACCCAGGACACGCTGGAGAGACCATGTCTCTCGGCTGGCCTGGGAGCGCCTAGGGCTTCCCCCAACAGAGCTGGAGGAGGTGTCTCCGGAGAGGGAAGTCTGGGAGTCTCTGCTTAGTCTGCTGCCCCCGCGACCCGGTTCTGGATAAAGCGGGAGACGACGAGTACGAGTACACTTTAAGGAAAATGCTGCATTCAGGTGTTTTCTGAAACGTTCAGTCTGATTTCTGCACCTATCGATGGTGTGTTGGTGAAATGATCCACAGCAAGGTGCTCTAATGGGTCTGACTGGTTTGTTTAATTATATTTAAGACCACAACTCAATATCAATATTTAAATTTACTGAATCATTACTAAATCGTCATAATTTTTTTCAGTTTCTAGTTATTTGAATTTACAATCCATTTTATGATTGCCTTTCTAAAGAGAGAGAGGCGTAGAAGGGGGAGCAGAGGAGCGAGTAGTGACAGGTCAGCAAAAACCAGGTAGGAAAACAGACAGAATAGCAGCAGGCCAAACAGCAGTTGTTAAACAGGCAAAGAAAAACCTTTCATTCAGTAGATTATGTTACTTATATCATGGAAGTAATTTTGGCACACAAAAGAAAAAACTCACTTCATTAAAACTGATATTGATATCCTTCTACAAAATGCTGCTTTTAACTTTACTTGTTAGGTTTTTGGTGCACGTCTCAGATGTGATGCATTAGTGAATGATGGAGTCAGTCATAAGCAAGACGCACTGAACAAGTTTCATGTGTAGAAAACAGTGAAATGAATCTTGTGTGGCCAGACAGCTCTCTGGGTGCTCAGCCCCCCAAACCTCTGGTCCTAGAATCGCCACTGAGGAAGATCTACATTTATTTCCTCAATTTTTTTTACCAATATCACATGATCTAGTAAATCTCTACGGAAGCGTATTGCATTTACCAAAGAAAAAAAAATCTGACAGCATATCTCATAATTACGAGACCAGTATCTCTAATTATGAGATATTATCTATATATTTGGTCATTATTACTTGAGCCAGTAATGAAGCATCTCCCAGAAAACAGGTCTGCATGATCACTTCTTAATAATATCTGCTTCTGTTTCACTGAACAGTTCAGTGTACCGAGGTCTGACCTGATGCGCATTGGAGCTCCGCTCCTGTTTTTTACTTCATCAACAAAGTACGCAGCTATAACCCTGGGATTACAACTTGTGGAGCAAGTATGTAGCGATAGGACCATAAGTGAAAATCCACAAACAGCTCCACAGATTCTGTATGGTTTTAGTTTTTCATATGTATGTCAAGCTGCATGAAGTTGGGACCTGGTTGTTTTAAACGATCCTGAAGCCTCAGCTGCAGTCATTGAGGATCTAGGGTTTTGAGAAGGTACCGGCGGACAGTTCTTTGGGAAACGGCCAAGCCAGCCGGAAAGCATTTCAGATGCATTCATTTATAAACATAAAGCATCCCTTGCTGGTTTAATTGCTCCTGCAGGAACAATGCGATTTCCAGCGAGTCAGAGCCAAGTGGGCTTTTTTGCCTAAACAATTCTAAGGACTTACTGCGCAATGTTGACAAAGCAAAACTAATTCCATCCACATTGAGGAAACTCAGTATTTCCCTGTGTATCATATCTAAAAGGAAATAAAAGCAAATTAAATCCGAAAACCCACTCATTGTTCACGTTTCATGTGGCGTAGCTCAGCAATGAATGTCCTTCCTGATCTCCTAAATATAACATATTATCTCATGATTATGAGATCTTATCTCATAATTATGAGAAAAGATCTCATAGTAACGAGATAAAATCTCATAATTAAGCTGTCAGATTTTTTTTCTTTTGTGAATTTAAAACGCTTCCGTTAATATCTGCAAATAATAGAAAAAAGTTTCTTATTTAATCTAAAGGTGTTGATGTTTTCATCAGATGGATTTGGATTAAAAGTGTTTTCTATTTATTTTCAGACTGGTCTCATCAGATCATTTTGCTTCTTTCTCTGTCTGTAGTTTTGAGATACTTGAAGTTTGACCTCCTAAGTTCAGACTTTAAGGGCAGCAGCAGCACATCCTTGTCTGCACATGCTGGCCTGAAACGCGTGTGACCTGATGAGGCTGTTGTCCTGTTTTCTGTCATCATACCCTTAAGTGTACCCTGTAAATTACTCCTAATCCTCTGGGAAAGGATTATCATCCAGCCAATCAGCCCAGCTCATCGCTGTTAGGTTATTTTCTTGTCACTCGTCTCTTGGTTCCTTCTTGCCTGGAGTTGTATTTGAGACAACCTACTTCTCTGCTATTTTTCACTACAAGCTCTCTTTTACCAATCAACATTACCTTGTGTTTTCTGAGACCCTGGATCTTTTAACATCCCCGGTGGCACAGCGCCGCCTGGCAATCCAAAGGTTTCTTCGCTGCGCCTCTACAGATGACCCCTTTTGTCTCTCCTCATCATGTGAACGCCTGCTGTCGGTGAGATTTTTTCTCCTATTGGCTCACAGTTTCTGGAATCAATTGTCTATTTTCAATGTTAAAAGTCTTCTCATTTGTCTTTTTTATTATAAAGAGAATTAAGTAACTGAATGTGAAAATCCACTGTTAGCATAGAGAAAAAGGTAACAAACAATCTGCAGTTTAAATCATGCTTAAAGTGAACATGGTCTGAATGTATGACAGGATTGATGTTGATGGGCTTCTGGCAGATTACTTAGAGTCGCTGCGTCTGTGTTTGAGCAGTGACCCAGATGGTGAATCAGACAGCAGTCCAGATTATTCCTCTCTTATCTTTTGTAGATAAACAATAAAATAGAATGAAAAGTCCTTAGCAAACAGTCCCAGTCTATTTCTAGGTTTATTCTGGGTCCTATAGTGGTTATTTGTTATCTCTTAGCAAGAGAGGTGGGGAGTATTAGGTCAAGGCATTTTTTTTTAATACAAGAATAAAGTCATAAAATTATAAAAATACTGTTTTAATATTATAAAGTCATAACATTACGAGAATAAAGTGGTAAACTTACGAGAACAAAGTTAAAGAATTACGAGAATGAAGTCATCCTACCACAACCCATTTCAGAAAGAAAGTTGGAGCATGCATCTTCCATACAGACAAAGTCGTTTGCACAATCATTTCAAAGTTTAAATTTGATGCTGGTTCGCTAAAAGACTTATTTCCTCATTTGTGAAACTGATGCCAAAGTTTAACTTCACAAGGTGCTTGACGTTCCCTATGATATGGAAGACAGTGCTTCTTGTAAGAGTTGTCTTAAATACAACGTAATTCTCATAATATTACAACTTTATTCTCATAATAATAGGAAAACTCTGCTTCAAAGAAATGACAAGCAAAACCAGGCTCAGTGTGAGCAGCCTTCTGCTGTGACTGACTGCAAGTTTGAAAAGAGTAAAGACTGAAGTAAACATATAAAAGAAACATAGAAGCACTGATCCACAAATACCTTTAAATTCTTTCTATGTCAGAAAAGGTAATGGTTAACTAGGTCCATGGGTGGCGTGTGTGAGAGAGCCACATTCAAAGCTGATGCCATAACTATGTCTAGGAGAGAAATAAGACTAAAAACTGAAAAACCTAAGTTGTTGATGGCAGCAACAAAACTGATGCATTCCTCTAGGATGCAGTCACAGCTACTATGATGAGAAACAGCAGAGAGAACATCAAGTTAAAAAGTAAATTAGCAATTAACGCTGAATTTGGGACAGTAGGTAAAATCTCACAGAGTGATGAAAGGTAGTCCCTATGTCCTCCAGCTGTCTAAGCCTATAGCAGCATAACTATAGAGAAAGCTCAGGATAACCTGAGCCACTCTAACTATAAGCTATATATTATAACTATAATAACTATAAGGACTAAAACTGGTAGTTGGTTCCACAGGAGAGGAGTCTGATAACTAAAAGATCTGACTCCCATGCTATTTTAAAAAAAATTCTAGGAATCACTAGTAAACCTGCAGATTGAGAGCGAAGTGCTCTGTTAGGAACATAAGGAACAATTAGATCTCTGATATCAGATGGAGCTTGGCCATTTAAGGCTTTATATGTGAGAATGAGGATTTTAAATTATATTCTGGATTTAACTGGAAGCCAATGAAGGAAAGCTAAAGTGGGAGAAATGTGACATTTCTTTTTAAAATAAAAAATGGACATTTTTGTCCAGCCCAGAAGTAACAGAGAAATTGACAATTTTTTCCAGCAGAAATAGGGAACAAATAGGTATTTGTATCATTATTCTAGTTGTAGAAAATACAACTTCTAACACACCTAAGGACACAAACTATTAAGTCAGATTTACCTTTACTGATAATTGAAAATTATTTATCCTTGTTTACATTGGATTTATACATATCTAGTTTCCAGTTTATATTAAAAGTTCTTGCTTATAAAGCATTCTACTCTAGAAGCAACATAAGCATCTGAATATTTATAGATAATCCTAAAAACTTACATTTATTAACAGCCCAGAATAAGTTTTCTATAGACTTTAATAATTCTGTGCACACTTAAACAGAAAGATTATCTTTAACCTACAGCTCTACCTTCAGTAGTCCTGTTATAGGAGCAAATCTGTTTATGCGATACAGTCATACAGTACATGCCTGCAGCATTTTTTTAAAACAGCACTGTGGAGGAATGTTAGATCGAATTCTACACCACACTTTAACACTTGCAGAAAGAATAACCTTTTAGTTACAGTATTGATCTTCAGCTGTAAGGGCAGTCTATAAAATTCCCATGAGGTTGAACCACTATCTTAGTGAAGCCCTTTTTTCACCATCAACTGTTGTTGAATCTATACTCAGCATCAGTATAGCTATCCTCATGAATGTCCTTAAGGACTTTTTTTTTTTAACTTGGAACTTTATGGACATATTTTTTATTTTGTAACTCAAACGGTGAGAAACATGTTGCATATATTGAAGCTTTTTTTGTGGAAAGATCATTGTGTTTTACGTGGTTCACCTAAAGGTTGCATTCATAAAAACCTGCAAGCATAACAGCCCGCTCATGGCTGATCACGAGGAAAAGACACCAGCCTTCAAATTTGTAATTTGAAATTTCACACAGCACAAAAACAAAGATTTTTGTCATTGGTTGTTTTTTTTTTTTATTCTTGCTTAGAGCAACTACAATCTGCAGTTCACACGCTTTGGACTGCAGCTTGTGATCAACTCTAAAATTAGAGATGCTACTAACAGGAAGTTTCTGCCTAGTTAACAGATTTCTCTGATAGAGGTGTTGATCAAAATGCAAAAACGCTTCATGCTATTAGATCTTTACCTTTATCCCAGTCATGTTCCCTGTACTAACTTTAAAGAAGAAGTCCAGTCAGCAAGGAATAATAAATGGATCATTATCCACTAACTAACACTAACACTAATACGTTTGTGGTGATTTAATGAATTTAGCATTAATCAATAAAAAAAAAAACAATAATAATTTTTGTCACAATCACTGATTCTGGGAGCGGCCATTTTTACCCAAATATAGTAACACCTCACTCCTGCCATCTTGTGGCAGTGACGTCACGGTGCGGTAAGCCTAGCGCCATTCTCCCCGCTTTACAAGCAGAATCAATGGGAACTACTAGACACATCTGCAATCAACAACAGTTATTGAAGATTTCCAGAGGACTTCACCATTGAAATTCACCAGAGCTATAGTTAAACTGACAATGACCACATGCATGGCAGCTGGATGTTGGAATACATCAGGTAAAAGTGAAAAAGAATATTACTTATTTCACCTTTCCGATTCCTGATCCTCCACGGACGGGTTCGTCGTTGGTTTGCCAACTTGAAGAGGAAGGATTTGCCATCAAACTTTTGGCAAGAGAAAAAACACATAATATGTAGCCAACATTTGGAAGAAGAATGTTTTCAAGATGACTTGGATAATGGGACTTGATCAACAGCCAATACCGCACCGTGATGTCACAAACCAGTAGGTGGCAGTAGTGTTCTTTGACAAACATGGATAAAAAACACCTATCATTTATTGAACAGTATTTAATAATTTCATATTTAAAGTACTTTTCAGACGTTTGAATTGTGAATATGACCGGACTTCTTTTTTAATAAGCGAGGTGCATTAGGAGGCTGCTAATGGCTTTATATAAATCTTTTCAAGTCCGTTATTTTATATAATTAAAACATGTAGACTTGACTGACTTTTCCTGGTGAATGTTTATTTATTTTCCAGTAAAAGGAATAAGCAGTACTTTAAAGCTTGAAAAGCTTTAAAAAAACTGGACCACATTGCATTAGGTTTGCGGTAGAATTTTAAGGCTTCCACAAAGCCTTATTTAACAATCACTAGAAATACCCGTGTTGTTTGGAAATGGATGTTACAAACATTTTTGCTGCAGGTAGCATCTCCAAAGCATTTTTCTTCCACCTCCGTTCTCTGCTTTGGGAATTGTCTTCTTCAGGTCCTACACTAAAGAAGAAAAGTAGGTATAGTTGATGCCATAGATGTTGATTTGGGTGACTACCTACTTTCTAAGGGTTGTGCAGAAACATTATAGATGCCCCTGCTCCACCAATGGATTTTCTGTTACCTTTACTGCAATCTTATTCATTTTTCCAAAAGTTACAGACTTTCTGTACACAGTCATTCTCTCTTCTTCTCTTTTATTTTCAGCAGTCTGTCAAACATTTTCCTCTGTGCTGTTTGACTTATCAGGTCTGATTGCAATAATTTCAACAAAAATCTTGCAACGAATAAATGATCATTAGATGTTTAACCCGTTACCTTTGTTACATCACAGACACACTGTTGTTTATATTTTAGAGTGAAAACATTTAAATCCTGTTTTACTGCCAAGTTCAATAATCCACCTGTTTTGTGCTTTTATTTACCATCTAGTTAGATAAATAATTATTGTTTACACAAAGGAAACCCCCTTATTCTTCTTACCATGATCTGTTGCAAAAATTAATCTTTAGGGGAGAGTAACAACACTACTGGCATTTATTCAGAATCAAGTTTATTGCCAAGTAGGTTTGCACTTACAAAGAGTTTAACTTGGTGTTTATGGTGCAGGGAAATTAGATATATATACAGAATCTGTGGCTATATATGACATAAAACATACAATAGACTATATACAATATATAGTATATAGATATGTACTATATAGACAGTAGGCTGTGTGGTAATGTAATGCAGGAGGTCTGGTGGCAGATGGAAGAAACTGTTCTTGTGGCGTGAGGTTTTGGTCCTGATGGACTACAGCCTCCTGCCAGAGGGAAGTGACTGAAATACTTGGTGGCTGGGATGCAAAGGATCAGCCACAGCCTTCCCTGCATGCCTCAGAGTCCTGGAGGCGTACACCTCCTGGGGCTGAGTTCTTCCTGAGGCCCACAAACATCTCCACTGTTTTTGGAGCGTTGAGCTCCAAGTTGTGAGGATGGTGTCCACCGCGAACTTCAGAAGCTTGACAGACTGGTGACTGGACGTAACTGTTCAGGGATCGTTTGGATTTATTTTTATATGACTACCAGCTATCTGTTAATAGTCAAATAAATTTAAAGATGATTGAATATAGTACATGTTTCACAATTGAAATTTAAATGCAATGAGTCATGTGCTTTTTTGTGGATGGTTGCAACATGTATAAATAAAATTGATTCCACTCTTAATGAAAGGATTTTAATTATTATTGTATATCCTATAACAATTTTGAGTTAAAAGCATGTTATAATATTAAAATTTTCTCATCTTTTTCCTATCTGGTCAGCTTTGAACAGATGAGAATTAAATATTTCATATAATGATTAGGCTTTATATGTCATTATATTGCTTTAGTAGTCATCATATGGCTATATATGTAGCGGAGATGGCTCCTACAGCCATCTTGGAAAACCAAATCAATTTAATTTAGTTTATTTCTATTGGGCCAATTTACAACACATTTCACCTCAAGGCACTTTACAGATACAATTAAACCAGATCATCCAGTCATAATGATTCAGTTTTCTATCAAAGGAAAACCAGTTGATTGCATCGACTCATTGACTCGAAGGCAATCCCTCACACCAAGCATGCTTGGAGCGACAGTGGAGAGGAAAAACTCAATTTTAACGGGAAGAAACCTCTAGCCGAACCAGGCTTAGTGTTAGCAGCCATCTGCTGAGGCCGACTGTGGTTCAAAGAGGCAGAAGCAGACATAGAAAAAGAAGCATAGATACAAAAGGAACTTGTCAACCAGCTCCACAGGTGGCCCCATCCAGGAAGGACATATTCAGGCAGACAAGCTCCGAGCCAGCCCCCTTGTCAGAGGAGAATAAGAGCACATCCATTCAATCACAATCAGAGAAACAGCACTACGCTGAAAAACAGGCTGATATCAAAAATCAGCTTTAGAAAATATAATCAAATATTTATCCATAAAAATACATGAACACTCCATTATCTACTTAGGTAGGGAAAATGGAACCTAGGCGAAAGTTCAACTGAATAAACTGATACGCCTATAACACAGCCAATCAGCTTTGAACCACGCCTTCATGAAAGCCAATCAGCATCCAAAGTTAATCTTAAAAGGCCTCCGATCCGCAACTCGTCTGCTACCTAGTGCACTGGCGGTGGACTTCAATTCCCATGACCAACCTCCATCCCCTCCTCCACCATCATAGCTAAAGTTTCATCAGAGTTTCATTCCTCCCAGACTCTTACTGCATTCCGCATCTCATTTCAAAAGGTCCGGAAGACCGCTATGTTGACCCTGGTTCTGTCAGAGGTTTCTTCCCAATGGGTAGTTTTTCCTCTCCACTGTCGCTTCATGCTTGCTCATCATGGACAGGTTCTCTCAACCTGTGTTATCCAAATTCGACTCCCATCTTCCACGTCCCTGAGTGAAGCTCTAGCATCAGCTCACGCAGTCCACTGGATCTCCCCATAAAGCTCAGCATACCGTCTGACTAACCAGCAGTCTACAGACTAACCACCTTCCTCTATCTCCACTCCACCACCAGTTTCAGGCCTCGGGGAGAAACAGCCCAATTCTTTACTCCTGTTTGTGCATATCTATCAAAATTCAGCGCTATGCTTCCAGCCGAGGTCTGAGCCAAAGACAAAGTAATTGTATCAATACATGTCTTCTATTTGTCTTTTCTCTTTGTGTGAATTTTTCAAATTGAACTAAATACTCACATTTCACAATATATTTGCATGATTGGCATTTTCGGCACATAAAAAACTGAAAAATGTATAGAAATAGAAACATTCATACATCTGCACATAAACTTTTTTATGAACTAACCAGACAGATAACCAAATGTTAAAACTACTGTTATGTGACCTTTTTAAAATGAATGGGGATAACAGCTGTTGCCACAGTCTCACTCCCAGCTTGTTACTGACACTTGGTCACACCCCCTGAGCATCAGATATTGCTCTGATGCACAGCATGCATTACAGGTTTTAGCAGGAACCTGCAAAAATATTGAAATGCAAACTAAAAAACTAACACTAGCCCATAACCTTACCCTAAACCTACAGACACGGTAGCATACATGCTACATCCCCTCCCAATCTACCAACAGTAGCTTAGTGGGCTAGAATTTTTTTTACATTATATCTTAGATCATGTGCGTGTGAGACAATGCCTGTAAGCTGTCATGCACCCCGCTTAAAAATGTACGGAGAGAGGAATATTCAGTTCAATTCATTTTATTTATATATATATATATACAATTTACATAACACATATCACCTTAATGCACTTTACAGAGACCACCATAGTATCCCTGCTGCTTCATATTTGACCAGTTCAGGGTGACAATGTGTCGTCGAGGCAGCCATGATAAAACCTCATCCTCTGGCTAAAATAGGCGACCTTGATAGAAGCTAACCTAAAAAACAAAAAACTTTAACTTAGCACTTATCTACGTGGTTTGAGCTACATTACAACCACTTCTACAACAATTAAGCCCATTAAAATCTATCTATCTATCTATCTATCTATCTATCTATCTATCTATCTATCTATCT
>NW_015150753.1:247192-250190 GCF_000732505.1 Cyprinodon variegatus
GCCGAGGGCGACTGGGGTTCAAGGAGACAGAAGCAGAAATACAAAAAAACAGCTGTAAAAGGCAGCCCCATCCAGGAAACACAAAACCAGGCAGAGGACCTGTACGCCAGCTCCCACGTCAGAGGATGAAGAGAGCACATCCAGCCAGTCACAGTCAGAGAAACAGGACTACACTGAAAAACAGACCGATCTCCAACATCTATAAACAAAGGTGTTAATGGTAGCAGTACAGCTGATATTTCTTTCCAGGATGAAGTCACAGCCAAACAGGAACAGACGAGGCAAACCTAGTCTGAGAAAAAGTAGAAAGAGCATAACCTTAGAGATTGAACTAACAGATTCTGCAGAGTGGGAGAATAGAGAGAAAATAAAGCAGAATGATGAAAAAGGGGTCCCTATGTCCTCCAGAAGTCTAAGCCTATAGCAGCATAACTATAGAGATAGCTCAGGATAACCTGAGACACTCTACTCTTCTCTACTAGCTATTAACATTATCTGACTGTCTTTTACCCTTACTTTAGTGTTACTCAAATTTAAAAGATATAGTACCATACAACTCATAGGAGTATCATATCCCAGAATCTTCATCACAGTTGAATGTAAATTGTTCCAAAATTTAACAATTTTAGGAAAGTTCCAAAATACATGAGAATGATTAGGACTCATTGACCCACAATTACTCCAATCTTTGTCTCCATATACCTATTCTTGACTTTAGGTGTGATGATAAATAGATAGGAGATTTTTCCATGTGAACTCCCTCCAGGTCCGTGAACTGGTGGATGTCTGCTGTGTTTTCCACAAATCGAGCCAATCTTCATCATAAATTGTCATGTTAAGCTCTGATTCTCACTTTTCTTTTATATACTTAGTTGAAAATTTGTTCATCATCAGTTTCTGATATAAAGTAGAGATTATTAAAATTTTTGTTCCACTGAATGAATTTATCACAATTTCAATCAACCCATTGACTTCCACAGAGGGACCCCACCTGATTTCTGTCTTATAATAGTCTCTCAATTGCAGATACCTGTAAAAATCCTGTTTATCTAAATTATATTTCACCTTCAATTTTAGAAAACATCTCAGAAACAACTTTTCATAGATGTTCGTGACCCAAAAGGAAGACTTGGGAAGTTTGTAAAATGACCATCCCATCTGTAGCATCAGTCAGACTGAAACTGGAAATGAAAATGAAAGAAAAAAAATAGCTTTAGCACCAATTCACAACACATAATCTTTAAACAGATAGTTGAGTGAGTTCATACAGTTATATTGGGTTAAGTTTTCTAAGGAAAAGGATGCTTGTGGACAGTGGAGTGGAAAACTCCCATTTCACTTAAAAAAACCCAGCAGAACCAGGCTCACTTTAAAAACGATATTATAATAATAATAAAAGTCCAAATCCAACCTTTTCTTTTGGGTGTATTAATTCTTTTGGGAGAGAAAAGTTTAAATAACATATTTTTTTAGGAACTGTTGCTGTTAACCCCAATAATGTTTAGAGATTCTTCTAAAACTTTTCTTCAGCTAGACTTTATGTTTTATGTTCAGTTTGAAAATTTTTTGACCAATTTCACCAGCTTCTAAACTGAACAAGGATTCATTAACACCCAAATTTCGATGTTAAAGAACTGCAGAAAAGTAAGGCATGTTGGTCACTAAGATGAGCCAGTAATACACTGTCCAATTTTTGCCTTTTTCAGGCTGATTTTCCAGTCATGCAAGAATTTTTTTCAATCTGGCCGAGTTTTAGCCTCATTGTGCCTCTTGCATTGTTTAGTGTACATGGGGTAACGAGGGGTGATGATCATGACTACTTCCTGATCAGGAATCGTAAGTAGGCCATTTTTTGGCCCCAATAAGGATACCTGATAACTGGCTGTGCAGTATTCCCGATACTGGTATCGGTATCGGTGCAACACTAATTGTAAGGTAGGGAGAAAATCAAACATATTTGAAATTCAGTTGGCCGAGGTGAGGTGTTGAAGCAGAGCTAAGAGCCGCTTTACCAGAACCTCGAGCACTGCGCATGTGCAAACAATGGAGTTCTTCTTTTTCTTCTTCCAGATTGACGAGTCCGACCAGTGCCATCTCTCGGCGCTGATTCAGTTCCGTACAGTGAGAGCAGGTAGATCACATCAGAGTGTCGGGTCTCACAGTGTGAGAACATACATCGTGAGCTGTGAACTTTTAAATCCTGTGATTTCATTGTACAGTTTGAGCTGTGGCTGCATGCAACGATTGAAAATATCGCAGAGTGTGCCCGGCTTAAGATGCTATGTTACGCAATATGTACAACATTGTTTTTGTTGTAAATGTAAATCCTATAGAAAATCTGTTGCTTGAACATATGATTCAGAGAGGATCCAGAATGATATATAGAAAAACATACATAGATACCTCTTGTGGGTGAAGGGTCATCGACGTGCCACTGTAGATTTATTAAAAGCAATTGTTTGCCTATCTTTGAATTTTCTTCTATCTCGCCTGGATAGATGTACTCATTAGATGTTTTATGGCGCTTCAATAAACGTTACAGTTGATTGAGGACTCTTTACTTATCTCAGGGTGCTAGATTTCCACTACATGTTGTGTTTGCATTCAGAACATTCAATGTAGGCTGATAAAAGCAAATGCAGCCTGGGTTTGTGATAACAGGACTTCCTCCCTTTCTGTCAACAACCCCTTGTGTGACTGATAGTTGTCCTGCTAATAAACAAGGCTGTTGTTGGTCCTAAAGCAGTCATTAAAGGTTTACAGGTGGATGCTTTGGCAACCATCCTCACCTACCTATATCTCTGTCAGCTGGGACAGAACCTCCCAGTGTGTGTGTGTCCCAACTACTTTGCTTGCTGGAGAAAGGTTTTGTGTAAAGATGCTGCATATCTGAATGTGAGGCGCATTGAGATTTTATGTGTGTTGAGATCAGGGTGATCAGTTACAACAATTAAGCAGTAGTCATTCAAACTTTTCCCACTTTCCTTTATTAGCCCTT
>NW_015150753.1:251013-263384 GCF_000732505.1 Cyprinodon variegatus
TGGCTGGTCCTTGGCTGGTCCTTGGCTACTCCCTGGCTGGTCCTTGGCTGGTCCTTAGCTGGTCCTTGGCTGGTCCATGGCTACTCCCTGGCTGGTCCTTGGCTGCTCCCTGGCTGGTCCTTGGCTAGTCCTTGGCTGGTCCTTGGCTGGTCCCTGGCTGGTCCTTGGCTAGTCCTTGCCTGGTCTTTGGCTGGTCCTTGGCTAGTCCCCTTAGCTGGTCCTTAGCTAGCCCTTGCCTGGTCTTTGGCTGGTCCTTGGCTGGTCCTTGGCTTCTCCTTGGCTACTCCCTGGCTGGTCCTTGGCTAGTCCTCTACAGTTCCTTTTTAAACATCTACAATGTTATTTCTGTCATGATTTGTGGACATTACGATCTAAAGAGAAGCAACATCTCCTGGTCAGACCCTGTAATTCATTGAAAGGGTGGAGTCACAGTAAAAAAAAATATGCACGCCCGTGAGAAGGTCAGTGGCTGGAAGTTGGAGGAGATATTGCTGCCCTTTGGCTAGCTTTTGACTGGGAAGGGCCATTTTGAATGGCTGCTACTGTAGCTCTCATACTTGCAGGAAGACACACTTTAATTGTCTGTGTTCTCATCAGCAGTGCAGCAGGTGGGTTCTGCTCTCCTGCCTCCTGTTCTGGCTGATCTCCAACCCTGCAGAGCTGTTCATAATACATCCTAGCTGTTGCTGCATACAACACTTGATCGCAGAGATGGATACTTTTACATTGTCACACATGTGGTTTCTGTTTAGCATAATTGCTCCATCTTGCTTTTATCAGGTCCTGACTGTGTGGATAGTCTGACCTCAGATTAGCATCATCTGTGTTGCTTTATCTCCTTATACATGTTACCAAAGGTAACTGTTGCACAACACTTTGAGCAATTCATGTTACTGTGTTGCAGGCAATGCTGACCTCTGACTTTAAAGGCTTTTTACACCGGTAGCAATATTCCTCTAAATCCCAATTCCTCAAATCAAATGGATTTCTCTGACTGTGATCTGATTCCAGAAACATTTAGAGGCATATCCAAGCATAGATATGTTTTCATTTTTACTGAGAGGATGGTTCTTTAATGTTTTAGGTTCATAAAGGATCAGGGGGGGGCATACTGTGGGGAAAAAAAGTTGTTGAACTTACAGGTGAATCACTGAACGAGCAAGACATGGAGTATTAATGCGAGTTAACAGGAGCTATAAGAAAGGTATAAGAATAAGAACAAAAGAACTGTGTAAATCATTGATTTGACAGTGGAGAAAGATATTGGCTCCTTCCAAAAACCTTAAAATTATAGCTCTTTCCTTCTGTTCCTGGCTTCTGTACCATCACCTTTGACCTTAAGGTCACCATAATAAATTAATCTAAAGTTGATTAATCTTATTGAGTCACTAACAATTAATTTGATTAACAAATTGTATCAAGCGAATATTTCTGCATTTGTTTGGTGCATCAAAAATGAACAATAACCTCAGTACCGGGAGCTGGTGAATCGCTTTGTGGCATGGTGTGAAAACACACCAAAAAAAGCGAGGTGATTGTTATTTCAGAAGAGACAAGAACAGGTTTTATCCTGTTAACATCATGGGAGAAGAAGTAGAGGTGGTGGAGGAGTATAAATACCTTTGTCTTCACCTGGACAACAAACTAGACTGGAGTTGCTCCTGTGCCGCCGTCTAGAAGAGATGTTATACATACAGGCAGAGTTTCAATGGATGGCGTAGATTGGACAATACTACTGGGGTGAAAAAATTCTGTCAAAGTTCTGAAATAAATTAAGCTGAGAATCAGGGTGTTCCCCATTTGACATATATACCTTTCAGATTTCAGATGATTTTTTTTCATTTTCTGTTATTTCCAACATCAGATCTCTCCGTCATTCACACTGTAAACAACTTGGATTATGAGTCACCAGTAATACTTAACGACCCCCGATGTTCGTTTACTCTGGATTGTTTTCTGCATCCATCCATTATAGCCCTCATTTGTCATCAGTATTGATCCAAATGAGTGATGTGTGTGTGTGTGTGTGTGTGTGTGCGTGATGACAGGATGCGCAGTTCACAGCAGTTTCCTGGCATTTAAAATGCCAGGAAACTGTGTGTTAAATACTGTGGGTTACATATATAGTGGAGCATGCTTTCTCTAAACCAATGGGATCTAAATGCTTTAAAAAAAGTTAAAATGCAATTGAAAACCTTGTTTTTTAGGAAAGTCATTGTTGGGTGTATTTTAATTTTTTATCATATGATTAATTCATTTGCATGTTAATTTATTTCCCCCTTTGCCTATTAACATAGTTTACATTTACACATAGGTGTATACATACAATTAGCTAAACACGGACAGAGCTAGAGTGTTTATATAATGTATTATCCTATCTTCATAAAAACTGCATTTCTTCAGTTTTACAATAACTTTTATCACTATTATCACTTTCATCAACTTGAACTATTGTCAGCCCCTTTTCTAGTATTTACATTTGCATTTTGTGTGTCTACTTCTGTCTCCTTGAACCCCAGTGGGTCTCGACAGATGGCCGCCCACACTGAGCCTGGTTCTGCTGGTTTCTTCCTCTTAAAAGGGAGTTTTTCCTCTCCACTGTCGCTACAACATGCTTGGTGTGAGGGATTGCTGAAGAGTCAATGAGTCGATGCAATCAACTGGTTTTCCTTAGATATAAAACTTTGCATCAATTTGCCTGTATGATCTGGTGAACTGTAAAGTGCCTTGAGATGACATGTGTTGTGAATTGGTGCTATAGAAATAAACTGAATTGAATTATTAACCCAATCTGTTCAGCTATGTAATGTGTGTCCAGATATGTAACTACAAAAGCAAAGTAAAATAAAAGACAAAATCAAACAAAAAACAAAGAATATAATGGAGAACTTCTTTCTTTTCCTTATTTCTTTATATTTGTTCTCAAGCATTTGCCCTATATTGTGAGATTTTATTATAAACCTTTATGGGCTTTCAACATGTGGAAACTTCTGGGTAAATCTGATGTGAAAATTTGCTTGAGCACAACATTGGGAATTCACTCCTGTATGCGTGTCTGCAAACGTCTGTGAATGTGTGTCTCCTACTGAGGTTAAGCCATAGTTCATAGGTATGGAAGTGGTGTTAGAGTTTAGTTTCATAGTTTGTCTGTGGACTGATAACTCCTCTAAAGGGAGCTGGTTTGAAACAGTCTTACTACATAAACGGAAGAGACATCATCTCACCATCGGTGCGGTTGGTTGGGAGGAAGCTTGAATCGTGTAATTTCCTGTCAGAAGCCCTCTGAAGAACAAAATGAGTTTGGCACTCTGGTCCGTGTCGCTATGAAGTGTGTGTACAGCTGAGACATTAAAGGCTAAACTGCGACTATCGCACAAAGACATTTGTGTTTCTCTGCTAAATGTTGGTGAGTCTACATTAAGGTGGAGCTGTGGTGTGACTGTTTGTGATTAACACATCCATCTCTCCTGACAGGGCATGGGGGCATCCTTCTCCTCAGGGACGTCTGCTGAGGCAGCCGCCCCGTCCTCAGGGATGTATAAGCTGGAGATCGAGCTGAAAAGAGGACACAACCTGGCCATCCGGGACCGAGGAGGTGCTTCCCTGCCTTTCTTTCTCTTCTCATCCTTTTTCTGCTCATGGCTCTGTAACACTTTTTGGTTTTTAGGCACCAGTGATCCCTACGTGAAGTTCAAGCTGGCTGGTAAAGAGGTGTTTAGAAGTAAGACCATCCACAAAAACCTGAACCCGGTTTGGGACGAGAAGATAACGCTGGTCGTGGACAGTCTGAGCGACCCTCTGTACGTTAAGGTAAAGGAAACAGACAGACTGCAAACATTAAGAAATCCTTGATTTAAAGGAGAATGAGGAATCAGTGCAGATGTTCTGTTGCTCTCCTACAGGTGTTTGACTATGACTTTGGTCTTCAAGACGACTTCATGGGTTCTGCTTTTCTTTACCTGGAGTCTCTAGAACAGCAGAGGTCTGTTAGATGTTGATGTGACTGTGTGCAGGGTTTTTACCAGCCGTTCAAACAGTGAATTTATCTCCTCATATCAGAGCTTCAGCCTTCCAGTGTTAGACAGACTCATTCAGTGTGTTTCTGTGATCAGTTCTAGTCTGTGTGGGTGATCTACTTGTCTGTGGTAGTTGGTGGTGGCATTTCTGTTTTGGTCTCTGCTGACCTTTCGTCTATTTGTGCCTGCAGGATTCATGATAGCTGCTTGTCTGTGTCTGCGTGCTGTTTTCATGCTGTCACTGTGTTGCTTCGTGCTGCTTCGTGTTGCATGTCTCTATGTGATCCAGTTGTCTGTAGTTTGGGTTAAAAAAAAAAAAAAATGAAATATTTGTATTTTGCCAAACGCCTCACTCACTGGAAAAAATCAAAATCTAGATAAGTCATTTTTTCTTAAAATAGGTGAATTTGTTCTTGTATTGAGAAAGTAAGTGAGACATATTACCAATGGTACAAGATAGTTTACATTTAAAATAAGAAATTAAAAATTACATTGTCATCTGTCAATCAATTTTTTTCAGTCATAGCATCTTGATTAATATGTCGCAGCTAATATACGCAACGGTTGAAAAAGGAAATAAGAATCATTTACTTTACCATTGAGTTCTTTCCCAGTGTTCATGGGGATGGACATCTCTGTCTTCGGCAGGCCTAACCAAACCTGTTTGTGAATCTTCCGCCACAATAATCACGCCCCCTTGGTAAACAACCAATTACATTCACTTTATTCACTCGTGTAAAGTCGTGCACTACTGGGGGGAATTCGGAAATGCAACGGTTGGAACAGCCGTTTCCCTAAGACTTTAAGGGTAAAAATCCTCATTCCATTGGCAAATCATCTTATTTATCTGCTCAAACTAAGGGTAATTACACTTAATTAAAGAAAAGTTGACTTATTTCTAGATGGTTTTAACATATCTGTTAGCTTATATTGCGGTGGAGTTTTTTCAAAAAAATGCAACAGCTACAGAATTTTTTATATAAACAGACAGATTTTAGGGCTGTGTAGGATCTGTATGACATACTCCTATATTACTCATACAGACTAACTACATTTAGGGATTAATTTATCATTTTTATGAATGATAAGTCTTAATAGGGATTTTATTTTTATATGTTAAATTGTTATTTAAAACAAAGCAGACTTTTATCGTGAAGACCAGGGAGTTCCCAAATATTTCAGCCTGTAACCTAAAAAATACTGGTGACGCCTAAAAATAGAAACATTGGTTTTAAAAACAGAGTGAAATAATTATATTACGCTTAATGAAATGTAATTATTTATTAAATAGTTTTAAACATAATTTAGATTATTAAAAGCAACATTAATTTTTAATTGTGCATTTTTTGATTTAATTGGGTTTTTTATGTTTGAATCAGGTATAAATGTTGCATCTAATTATTTCATGATGTATAATGTATTATATCTGATGGATCAGAAGATGATGATTGCGAAAGATATTTCATGACCTGTCACTTGGTGTCTCACGACGAGTCCCAATTTAG
This sequence comes from Cyprinodon variegatus, assembly GCF_000732505.1. Taxonomy (NCBI): domain Eukaryota; kingdom Metazoa; phylum Chordata; class Actinopteri; order Cyprinodontiformes; family Cyprinodontidae; genus Cyprinodon; species Cyprinodon variegatus. The sequence goes on from NW_015150753.1 coordinate 256,535, forward strand.
ACCCTTTTGGCTATCAAAGATGGCGACTCAACATGGCGTATTCCATTAGGAGCAAGGCCGCCTATGTGTTTACTGTAAAAACCTCTCTTTCTAAGCTCACTGATGCAGTTGTTATCAGACTTTGGAAGAATAGTTTCAACTTTATTTTTGAGAATAAGAATTTCCTTTAAAACTAAATAAAACCTTATGTTTTACATCAGCATGTATATGTTTAGAGAGTGATGACTTGGTACAGGTTGGTTTGGTTGAATTATTGCCTAAACAAAATGGTGTTTAATTTCCAAACTTGCTGTATATACTTAAAATAATATTATTTAGATGCACTGATATTTGTTTGATGGTCAGAGAACTTTACACCCTGTTTGTAAAAAGGAGCGCTACCACAGCTCATTCATCCCTGCTGCAATCAGACTATAAAATGCAACACTACAATAGTAACAACTTGTGCAATTACTATTTTAATAACTTGTACAATAACCTGTTTCATTAAGTTTGATACCCTGTGCAATAGTTGTATAGATACATACCCATCTATGTAAATGCCCTGTGCAATAACCCTGTATAATAATGCTGCTTTTTAGAAAAAAAAAGAAAAAAGAAGGTACATAGTGTAGATATTACCCCCATGCAACTTTTCTTCCTTTGGCACCTTCTTCTTGACTATTTGAGCCGATGCAATGAGTAAATTTCTCCAAAGTGAGATCAATAAAGTTAATCAGTCGATCAATAAATTTAGATGTGATAAAAATAAAAAAAAACGAAACATTTTTGTAAGCAGGCAATCATTTTTCCTAATGCAAACAAACATACAAACAAACGTTTAGTCCCAATAAAACCCCAGCGTTCAGTTTTAGGTTGAAAATAACATTAGTTTTGTTTTGTAAAAATACAAAAACATTGCTTGATCTTTTTAAACCTACCTGACAATGAAATAAACTGAAAAAGTGGAAATAATGATTATAATTTTAAAGTCAGTTCATTTTGGAGGGGGGTTATAAACATGTTGTCCTGTTTTTAATTTGTTCTCACTTTTTGTAAATCCTTTTTGATCTAAACCAGCTTTACGACTAGAAACAGCTAAATGTTTGTAGCTCCATTTTGAATATAATTAGAATTTGAAAAATAGCTTTTTTGTTTATTGAGCTAAACATCTAAACCAGATCTGGTCAGAGTAAAAACTGCTTTTTTTTATAATGTAGCAGTGATTGAGCACAAAGACATGCTTGTGTGTTGTAGGACGATACCTGTGACTTTGGTGCTGAAGGACCATCAGCTCCCCAATGAGGACCTGGGCTGCCTGGAGCTGGCAGTAACCCTGACGCCTAAAAACAGCCCCATAGAGGAGCAGCGAGACCCAGCGGTACGTACGCTTCCTCATCGCTTCAGATACTTTGGATGGAGGGGGGTGGAGGGGGGTTCCTCACAGGTGGAATAGCAAAAAGTTTTCCCTACTTTTCAACCAACTATATCCAAAGCTTTACAACTGGTATAAAAGAGATTGCAGAAATAAAAATTTAAGCTCAGGGAATCAGACAGTAAAAAATGTTTGGTCTAAGTGACTATAATTTAGAATTATATTCATATTTTAGAATTCTTTTGGATAATCCTGCAATTTTTTTGTTAATTGCAGGATTATCCAGCTGAGATATGCTCACTTAAGGTCAATAAAAATTTATTTAGAGTCTAATCTTTAAAAAAAAAAACTTTGCTAGTATAACTAAAGCTTTATCTGGGGTTTCATGACTATCCTTTAAAGTATATAAAGTATTAAGCAATAGCCTTGGTAATGAGATATATTACGGTGTTTTGAAGTTCTTGTGGCACGAGATCTACACCTCTGTTTTATTACTTTGCTTTCATTATTTCGTCTTTTAAAGTCGTAGGGAAATCATATTCAAAAGTCAAATCCTTTCGACTTAAACATGTATATAAATGCACTCTTTATCCGATAATATTGTCCCAAAATGTAAAAAATTTCTATAAAAAAAAAAAACCCGGCCTAAAAACCGGGGGGTTTTTTGTGTTATTTTTGTTATCTTCTGCAGGCCAATTAGTTCTATGTTAGCCTGAACACCTAAATTCGGCCAATATTTGCAACGGTCATCTGTCAATCCGATTTTTTCAGTCATAGCATCTTGATTCATATGTCACAGCTAATATACGCAACTGCTGAAATAAGAAATAAGAATCATTTCCTTTCCCGTTGAGTTGCGTCCAAGTGTTCACGGGGATGGACGTCTGTGTCTTCAGCAGGCATAGAGCTAACAGAACTGGCAGCGTTGCGAGGCAAGGGCTCAAACATGTACGGCTGGAAGCCTTCTACACCAAACCAAGCTTCTGCCGCCCTGGCGTCCTCTTCCACAACATCTTCGTCCCCGCTTTCCTCCTCTGAATAAAAAATGTATGACGGAGGAGACTCATCCACGACCTCCGACTCTAAACTCTCCTCCTCTTGCACGTTTCCTCTGTCCATAGCGTTCCTTGACAGTGTCGTTTCTCAGTCACCTATTTAGTGCTATTTGGTCTTAATGGAATTTCCCATTGGGAACCTACTAGCACTAAGTTGCTAACTGGTTAGCAAGATGCTTCTGACAAACCGGCCACAATTAGACTTGCTTGCAAACCTTCCGCCACAACAATCCCGCCCCCTTGATAAACAACCAATCATATTGACCTTATTCACTTTGTGTAGAGTCCTGCACCGCTCAGGAGAAATCAGAAATGAAACCGTTGGAACAGCCATTTCCCTATGACTTTATACGCAGTTTGTTTAATACTCACTACTTTGATCATTACAGCTGTAAAAGGTGCAGCAATACCTGCAGCAAATACAGCATCCTTATTAGATGCAGAAAAATCTAAAAGCCTAAATAGAAAATCTGCGTTTTAATCACACACCAATTTTTTCTCCTTTAACCAGTTTACAGGTTAAGCTGAATTGATTGTCGACTGAAGAAAAAACTTTTATTAGATTCTCTTTTCTTTTTTAACTGGTGAAACTAAATATTTCTGTTTCCTGCAGCAAGGCGAAGTTAAGACCTATCGGTGGAAACCTTATGTAAATAAAGTGAGTCCTGAGGTATTATAGCTTGTAGAGATGCCTTTAGATGAATGCTTCCCCTGCTTCACCTCGTAGTCTTCCTTTTCCTATTGTGGCTGAGTGGTGTAACAATATGGAAAGTATTGCGAAGACAAAATTTTCACAAACTCATGCAAAGGAAAACATGATGCAAAAGAGATATGTTCCAACCACAGAAATTAGAAAACAACAGAGTACAAATGCTGTGTAAATTTATTGAAACGCTTTAAATAAGCACATAAATGATGCTCACACACAAGCTCAGCAACACACCCACAGGAAAAATTCAGTAAAAAAGTAAAAACAAATAGAAAACTGGAGTTAGGTTCTGCAATGCAGAACAGCTCCAGACCACTAGGGGGAGTCGATCACTGTCAACAAGACTGTTGACATTACTACCAATTAATATCTACACTCATAAAGGGCTGGTTATACTCCCACAGCAGTGTATTGCAGTTAACTTGTTGCAGGTGTGACGCAGATATTTTTGATTTATGCCCAGATTTGAAGCGTGGTCTGTGCTACGTTATTCCACGCCACAACGCAAGAGGGACAATCATGAACTATCTAGGATTGTGGGTGTCGGTTTGACGAGTTGTTTTCCGTGTACAACCCCTCATCCAACAGCATGATGACACACAGTTCACCAATGAGTGTTCCCCAAAGACTGGCCATAGCGCTGCGTGTTTTGGCTTCGGGTGCAAACCGACAGACCGTCGCCGGAGCGTAGCTTCCTGCACGGTGTCTGGGATAGTGTCCAAGGGGTGCCAGGTGTTGTGGATGGCACTACAGCCAGAGTTTCTGCCATTAGGTACCAAACAGGAAATATGCATAGTGTAGACTGGATGTAGAATTGACCAATCAGAGGCCTCCTTACTTTCCTCCCTACAATTTTGGGGAGGTACACCAGAGTGTCTGCAGAAGTGACACAAACACAGAGGTTCTTAGCATAAAGCAGGCTTAAAAATGACTTAATGAATACATACACAAAATTTGAAAATGTTTGGTTGATTCAACTAAAATCTGATTTTGTTGACCTATATTTGTCATTGCATTGAATTAAGTTAGAAACAACTAACTCAACATTTAACCCAATTGTATTTACTTTAAGAGCAGAAACCATTTTTGTTTACAGACATGGATGTATGTTACATGGTCTAAATAACCTCAACATAGAGCTGCCTTTCATCATGGATCTTGGCATCAAGGTAACTTATGGTTTCAACAGTGTGAACTTGCGCAACACCTAACTCCTCCATCTCTCTTAGGTTCATTCACACTGCAGGCCTTGATGCTTAATTCCGATTTTTTTTGTGAAATCCAATTTTTTTGCGTTGCCGTTTACATTTCCAAATATATGCGTATATATTGCAGTCATACAACGCAAGTGTCCCGCATGTGCAGTAGAGGACGTAATGACATCACAAGCCAGAGTGCTCTGTGTTTACGAAAGTAAACATGGATGGTAGTGCCGGAGCGCATCTAGCGATCTTTCCCAACCATAAAGACACAATCTTTTCAAGATGGTTTAACATACATACTGCTCTCTGCATCATCGTCTGCCAAGGTTGTTGTTTTTCTTGCTGCTTCTTCATAGCAAGACCCAGCATAGTGACCTTTGTCGGGTATTAATGGCTTTCAGGTCGGATGAATGTGACCTGGCTTTTCAGACACAGGTCGCATATGGGCCAAAAAATTGGATTTGGGTCACTTCAGGCTGCAGTGTGAACGTAGGTCAAAGATGTAGAATTACCGGCCATGCGGCTTGTTATCTGGATAAAGTGGTCCAGCAGTTAAAGGAAATAATCTTAGCAAGGACCAATTTTCATGAGCACTGCAAAGTAACCTAAAAATCTTGAGTTCACTTGAAAGACTGTCCTTGTTCAAACATGTTGTGTTACATTTATTATATATTACTACATAATTCTGGAAGCAATTAATATTATTTTATTTTTCAAAGAGGGACTTAATTTTTTTTTTGTGTGTGTGTGTGTGTGTGTGTGTGTGTAAAGGCAAATCCTTAGCTCAAAGATGAGCAGGATTCCCTCTAATAGCACATTTTAAGTTTTTACAAAAGATCCATATTAAGACTCTGTGATTGTCTCCCCCTAGTGGTCTGAAGCAGGTCAATTATGCAGAGCTACTTTGCAGCTTTAACAGCAGTGGTTTTTGCAGCCTGTAGGATTTTTCACTGTTTGTGCTTTTTTGTTTTTGCAGTACTTTTTGTATTTGCTGCATATATGCATTTATATATTTGCAGTATGCTTCCACAGCTCGGCCTCTGCACTGTCCTCATCAGACTGTAGAGCAGACATTTAGGTGGCCTCTGGGAAAGAAGCTCTGTATCAAACCGTCGCATTGTCCTATTGATTTGTAGAAGATTTTGTTTGTAGAGGAAAGCAAGATCGATACCTTGCCTGACTTTTATAAAGATGTCTGTGATTTCGACAACCTTACAAAATGACTCCCCTTATATCTGCAGCTGGGACTGGCTACTCTATAGAAGAGGCCTATTTTAACAGGCTGTGTGGGTGTTTCATTCCCCTTGTCAAGAATCAAACTTTTATGACTGCAGGGAAAGGCTGGAACATGGATGGACCAGTAAACCGAGTTAGTTTAAACATCATCCTGATTACTGCATGAGCAGTGCTTACTTATTTATACCAAAATGCAGACATCAAAGTACAAGCTCCATTTACACACCACTTCTAGATGGCCATTTCCTTGCCAGTGCAATGTGGAAAATACCGACACCAAAGGGGTTGATCCACAGATTGCTTCTAACCTGACAAAAAGGAAGATATAACAGTTTGGAGATGGGCTGTGATGTTTATAAAAAAAGTTAATTCTGTAGTCTCAGCCATGCTGCTAGCTCCTTTTATTAGCAGGCAGCACTGATCGGGCTATTTAACTTATTTTAATCAGTTTACGTTTGACCAAGATCAAATAAGTTTATCTTATAAAATAATCACAGAATACACAAAGACCTCATACTTAACAAGTGGTAAAATATCTTGTTTGAGCATTTGCCAATATTGTTTTGGACATTTATGTGTATTTTTTTTTTGTATCTGGGCTTTGGAAACAACTGGAATGTTCTGACACTGCATTGGCTAACATATACATAGCTTTAAATATGTTGGTAAAAACAAAAAAATTAATGTTTCATGGTTTTTATCTGAAGCATTTAGCTGATGTGTCAAGCTAATGTGAGCATTTGTTCTCTTTATTTTGATATGACCTGTTTATGATTTGGTTCAGTTGCGGGTGATTTTATTCAGCCAAATGCTTTTAAAACACATTGCTTTGATGGTTCAGCATTTTTGCTTTGATTTGAATGTCGTTAAGTTTAATAACTAGTGTTTCAGCTGCACTGTACAGCTTTCCTAAGACCTTTGGGAGATCTGAGTCATGAGATCTAGAGCGGATGGCATCCCACAGAGAGAAAGGAAAATAATTGAGAATGGTGAAAAAACTGATTATTTGTGGAAATATAGACTTATCTGTTCTGTAAGAGAACAACCAAGAGTACAGTTTTATATTTCAATATATAAATATGGTCCTGATTTTGTAGGAAAGTCATGTTGCTCCTGTAAAGAGTTTCTTCAAAGACTCGTGATTGTATTGGTGTTAAGAAAGACTGGATCAGGACACCATGCTGACATCCTCTCTGCATTTCAAAATTTTAAAAAACAATCCACTGGACTTTGATTCCAAGTTTGAAGAAATTTTGCTTCCCATCCAGGGAGCTTTTTTAAATCAAAATGTCAG
>NW_015150753.1:264219-273891 GCF_000732505.1 Cyprinodon variegatus
CTGCTGCATCAAAAAGTAGCAGCAGCAGCAACCCAGCCTGACAGCAGCTCATTGGCTAATTTGGATCATGTGTAGCCTGGTGACGAATTAACAGGAGAAGCAGCGCAAGTAAAATTAGACACTGCCGTCGGACAACATGCAGTAATATTTAAATGTTTTAAATCAGGTTCAGTTCATATTAGCCAGCGTGTGGACACTGGACCCCAGTCCAGTATTCCGCAAGCCTCTAACTCAACCCTATTCCTGACATTTTGATTTAAAAAAGCTCCCTGGATGGGAAGCAAAATGTCTTCAAACTTGGAATCAAAGTCCAGTGGATTAATTTTTTAGTTTTTTGGAATGAATATAAACTGGATGACTGAGAATCTTCAACCAGCTATTCTCAGCATTGTTTCAAGACTTATGTTGGTCCTGATTGGTTGTTTTCAGTCGAGTGTATGTATGTTAGAGGGTTCACGGTGGAATTAGAAAAATATTATTTGATTGATTTTGGGATCATTTAACCACATAGCAAAGTCTTTGTGTTTTCAGGGATTGCTTTAGAGAATACAGAAAACCTCTTGTGTTCCAAATCCGACAAAAAGAGGTTTTCATTTTGATATTTAGACCTGCATGCTGTTTTTCTTTTCGTTCAGCTTCACTTGTTGTCAGCATTAGGATGTCTTCAAATGCACCCGAAGCCCCAAGACATTAAGCACAGCCTGTCCCATTCATGTATTATTCACTGAATGAAATAATAATAACCCGACTCTCAGCCTCTACTGCAGCACAAGTCAGATATTTAACCAGAATGAAATGCTGATAAGAAGAAAGAAAAATACATTGTGGTAAATAAACCCCTTCTCTAACTCTAAAATCTGTTTTTGCTCTATTTTGGGGGCTTGAATAAATCAACCCAACATGCTCCTCCCCATATCTAGCTCCATTTAGTCAAAGTAGAGCTGTCACATAGCGTGCTATAGATCATGGTGTTTTGTTTTAGAGTTTAGTTTCAACATGTAACCAGATGCTGATCTAAACCATGTGTTTAATATGTCCTCAGACCATGCTGCTCAGGAGATCCTGGAAACGATCCACGAAGGTAAACCATCACCATCCTAATCCCTGTGTGACTGTCTGCAGGCACGGCATCATCTTAACATTCCTAGCACCTTAATTATTGTTCTCTTCCCTATAGTTTAATATTAAATGCATTTCCTTTTTCCTGTTAGATTCCTCATATGTTATATTCACCAACGCTCCTTTCTTGAAGCTGAATTTAATGTGACTTATTGGACCAAAGTCCAGAACATCTGTTTAAAGTCTTCAATGGCCACATCTATTTAAAAAAAAACTCTTCTGTCATGTTATAGCAATAAATATAATAAGTTGATCAGAAAACACAGTCTTTGATGTCATATTATTGTTTAAACCTCTATTTTTAAATAAAGTTGCCATAACCTTATTTAAAAAAGGCTAAAAACATGTTAGCATCTGGTCACACGAGCATTGAATGCTGTTTTTTAGTGAAATTTTTTTAAACGTGTATCTGGATCAGCAGTCGGGCTAGCAACCATATTTGTATTCCTGAATTCTGGTGAAGCTCTTTATAAAACCCTCCCAAGGTAAAAAAATAAATAAAAAACGTCCGCCCTTTCTTCCAAATCAGGATACTGTTGTTCATATTTACTTCATCCTCCAATCGGTCAGTTTTCTTGGTCCTCCTGAAGAAAAGCACCACCACAGCATGATGCTGCCATGTTTCTGTGTCACTTTCAATTTTAGATTTCTGGTGTTATGCTTGTAGGTCAAATGTTTCAAAATTAATATTCAGACAAGAACAACCAAACCTTGAAGTGATTAAAAAAATATATATTTTTTGCTCAATCCTGATTCTCATTAAGTTTATGCCAGCCTTCTTTTTATATAACCTAAGAGAAATTAAGAACAGATTCTTGTTGACCTTGTTCCTAACTGTGAAAACATCTGTTTGTGTTTGGGGGCGTTTGGGTCAGCAGCAGCAGTCAATGCGTCTCACTGAGGTTCACCGTAAATCCCAGCTGTGGCGAGGGATCGTCAGCATCACGCTAATCGAAGGTCGTAACCTCACACCCATGGACCCCAACGGCCTTAGTGACCCCTATGCCAAGTTCAGGCTGGGACCACAGAAGTACAAGAGCAAGGTGGGTTAAACAGAGGAGACATCTTGTCTGAGCTTTCTAAGAAAAACGGCTTTTAAATGTATTTATGATGTTTCCTTTACATCAAACAAATCCTGTGTGTTTGTGCAGACGATGGCAAAGACCCTGAGTCCTCAGTGGAGGGAGCAGTTTGACCTTCATCTGTATGAAGAAACAGGAGGCGTTCTGGAGATCACAGTGTGGGACAAAGACACCGGGAGGAGAGACGACTTCATCGGACGGTTAGAATCAGCTTCATTTAATTCAATTCAGTTTATTTCTATAGCACCAATTCACAACACATGTCATCCCAAGGCATTTAACAGTTCACCAGATCATACAGTCAAGTTTATTCTAATTTTTCTTTTTAAGGAAAACCAGTTGATTGCATCGACTTATTGACTCTTCAGCAATCCCTTACACTTAGCATGCTTACAGCGAAAGTGGAGAGGAAAAACTCCCTTTTAACAAGAAGAAACCTCCAGCAGAACCAGGCTCAGTCTAAGTGGCCATCTGCTGAGGCCGACTGGGGCTCAAGGAGACAGAAGCAGACATAGAGAAAGAAACAGAGATACAAAAAGCAACTTGTTAACCAGCCCAACAAGGAAACACAGCCAGACGAGCTCCGAGCCAGCTCCCATGACGGGAGGATGAATAGAGCACATCCAGTTACATGTAGTCACAGTCAGAGAAACAGGACTACACTGAAAAACAGGCCAATCTCCAACATCTAAAAAACAAAGGTGTTGATGGCAGCAGCACAGCTGATAGTTCTCTTCAGGATGGAGTCGCGGTCAAACAGGAACAGAACAGATGAAGCTACTATGAGAAAAAGCAGAGAAAGCAAGAAAAATATTTGAGATTAAACTTACAAATACTGCAGAATGGGAGCATAGTGATCGAATGAAGCAGAATGATGAAAAAGGCGTCTCTATGTCCTCCAGCAGTCTAAGCCTATAGCAGCATAGCTATAGAGATAGCTCAGGATAACCTGAGCCTCTCTAACTGATATGTAACTGATATTTAATAAAATGCCTCACTCTTTATTCCAGTGTTAAAAACCAAAACCAAAAGGAAATTCTCTGGTACAATTAAATGATGCATCCTTAGGGCTACCAACCACTTGTTCAGGATTTTTAGCCAGACTTTGCTTTTAGCTTCCAGAGAATGAGCTCAAATCCTTGTTTGCTCTCTCCCAGCTGCCAATTAGACCTCTCCACTCTGGCGAAAGAGAAGACCCATCACCTGGAGCTGCCGCTGGAGGAGTCCCGTGGCATCTTGAATCTACTGGTCACTCTGACTGCTTCCGCCGCCGTCTCCATCGCTGACCTGTCCCTTACGCCGCTGGAGGACCCAGAGGAGCGCAGAGAGATCCTCAAACGATATGTTAGTGCCAAACTATCAATCTTTCTGATTTTATGACTTTAAACTGGTTTTCATTTTCTCCTACACTGTCTACATTCCTGATCACTGCTGCACTTTATAAATGGTAATGTTCATTTCACTATTGTAAGATGCTCATTCACTGTGAAAAGCTGTATACATTGAAATTTCATTTTCTATACACTCTGTTTGTACAAGATGAGAATAAAGTTTGTCTAAGTCTAAATATCTGCAACATTTTCAGATATCTAAATCCCAGTGAACACCTTGTTTTCTGCAGAGTCTGAGGAAGTCCTTTTTTAATCTGAAGGACGTGGGTATTGTCCAGGTGAAGGTGCTGAGAGCAGAAGGACTTATGGCTGCAGACGTAACGGGTATCAGAGCCTTCTGATTCTTCTCCTTGTTTTGTCTCACCTCTCCTTAAAACAGGCACTCTCATCTGATTTCTACCTTTTTCAGGAAAGAGTGACCCTTTCTGCGTGCTGGAGCTGAATAACGACAGACTGCAGACACATACTATATACAAAAATCTCAACCCTGAGTGGAACAAAGTCTTCACCTTGTGAGTCGTATTCAGTTTTCATCACAGGGCTGTGGACGTTTTTTTTTTTGTTTTTTTTTCCGCTAGTCTGAGCTGCTAGAAAAGGCCGAGTCATTCTGAGTTATGAGCTTGTTGTTAAAAAGTTCAATACATGCAGAAAGACCAAAAATATAGAAGAAAGTTTAAAACTACAAAATATAAAAGCTGAATACACAAGTGCTTGGCTTTTAGGATGTGGAATTAGTTGGATTATTTGTTTGCAAAATGGTTTAGAGAAAAATAAGCAGAGAAAAATAGAAACAAAGATAATATCCTAAAATAAAGCATTCAGCTAATAGAAACAGTCATGTTTTGAGTGTCTAGAACCAAAGTGGAAACAGTTGGTCTTCATGAACGTCAGCAGCAGCACTTTTATTGGTCAGTATGTGCTTAGAGTCAGAGAATGTTATCTGTAAAATGCATATTGAGAAGTATGCAATTCGTAAAAAAAACAATATAAAGAACATAAATTTGAAGAAAAAAATATTTGTATAATCTCTAAAACAAAATGTTAAAAACAGCAAATTACTCCTTAAAACGATTTTTAGCATGAGGTTTTTCAGTTTCACAATGGGTTTGCATTTTTTCATTTCTATTTGCAAAACATGTTTGCTTGAAACAATACTGGAACGAAATTCACCCCATACCCTCACAAACTAGAGTTAACTTAGCTTAAAATTGTTTTTATAATGAACAGATAAAAAATAAAAAAGATCTGACACTCACCCGATCAGGCATGTCTTTGTTTCTCTGATATAGGATGTTTTATCTTGTAGTTTGGTGTCATTTTCTAAAAAGAAAACAGACAGAGACGGTTCAGGTTGATAAAAAGAGTAGACCTCACATCGACAGCTTTCGCCAATGGAAGCTGACGTGATTTGGTGGCGCCATCTTGGAGCGGTCGACAGCTCCATTCAGTGTCACGTGTGGAGCAGGCACACAATATCCCTGAATATTAAACAAATTTCAATTTTTTTTTTGCTGAAAACAAAGAAAAGGTTTAGTACATTTAAATATTCGTTGTCAAGAGAATAGAATATTCTGATATGATGTATGTATGCTGCAAAGCACAACTGCTCATATAGTTACTCAGTATGTAATAAATTAAAATTGGGTGACTAGAACACAGACCAACCTGCATCAGTTCAAACATGACTCAAAGTTGTTGTTTTTTATTCTTGGAAATTATTGGTCTTTTTTGAACAGCAGTAATAAGGATATTCTTGAAAACAGGCAGGTTTTATTATTTGATTATATTTGTTCTACACCATGTCAACCACACATGTAGAAAATTTCAGACCTCTAGCTATAATGCTTCCAGAGCTGTAGGCTATGAAACTTTTGGTGTCAGCTTGGAGCTGCGCGCAATGGCTCCACCTGCTGGTAAAAATTTTATGCATTCTGAATCATTACCCCCACTTAAGGTCTTTTCAGAGGTTAAAACATTTGAATGCCATAAAACTGAACAATTATATTTATTAGGTCAGGTTCATTCATCTCTAGGTTAACTAATCTTGGGCTCCTCATCCAGCTGGGATCTCTGAAGCACAGCTCTGATGTTTAGCTGACGGCTTTTCTCATTCCTCCTCTCTCCTCAGCAACGTGAAAGATGTCCACTCAGTCCTTGAGGTGTCAGTGTTTGATGAAGACAGAGACAGAAGTGCAGATTTCCTGGGAAAAGTAGCCATCCCTCTACTAAATGTGAGTAGTAAAGCTCACATCGCTTTTTATTTATAAATGTATTTATAGTTTTCTTTTTTTTAACAAGGTTGTATATGGAAGACCTAAGCAATGCAACATAAAATGATGAAGTAGAAGAAAAATGATTCCTGTGTTCCTCACAGAGGAATCTTTAGTCAATCCGCTGGTTTTACTTCAGTCACACTCCAAGTGTTCTCATTAATGTTTGTACTGTACTTAGTCAGATTAGACCAGGGGTCGGCAACCTGCGGCTCTGGAGCCACATGCGGCTCTTTAGCCACCCCCTTGTGGCTCCCTGGAGCTTTTTCAAAAATTTATGAAAATCGATTTTCTTTTTTCTTTCAATATGGTGTACAGGTTGCAAACAAAAGTTAATGTTTTCCAATGCTTTAAACATTTGTATTATAAATAAATTTAAACAATAATTTGCGTCAAAGCCATAGAAATCAGTGGTCAGAACTTGGAACCAGCGTGGCGCGGTGCCAGGCAAACAAAGCTGCAGGTGTGTCTTGGAATATGAGTCCCAAAGGGAAAAAAAGGAAGATTACTGATGAGAAAAGAGGATTCAAATAGGCCGACTCATTTGCTTTCATTATCAATGATGCACGATTGCCTGCATTTTTGCTTTGTAATGAGAGGTTGTCAAAAAATAAAAATAAAAATTTGGAAAGGCGTTTCCAGGGAAGGCTAAATCTGCAGCCGACCACCGAGCTGGGAGTGAGAGAAGAAGTGCGATTGCAGGATAAATTAGAGGAACGCAAAGATAGATTTAAGAAGTGGATTGCATTTCCAAACTCCACTACTACTGCTAGTTTTGTTGCAAGGATGGAAAACCGTCCACAGATCAAACAGGCAGCGCTTTGATGCAGGTATCTGAACTTTCTTCCATTTTTTCCCCAAATCCTAAAAATATTAATCAGACCAAGAAACGATGGTGACAGAGGATGTGGGATTTCAGGGTTAGAGAGCTCTGCTCTGATGGGTGTCAGTTCCTGCTTGGTTCCTCATGACTCAATAAACTCTTCCCAACAGAAACATGTCCACCATAGAAAGATTCCTTTATTGTGTTTATATAATTTCATCAATGCAAGAAAACTTAAACAGCGCGGTGAAGGTGGTGAAGCGGCGCTCGGTGAAGCGGTGCGCGATGGGAGTGTTCATGGTTCCTCCGTCACCTCAGGCTACTATGTGACATTTGCTTCAGGATAAACATTTAATCGTGAATGCTTATTATATTTTAAGCCCATATAGTCCTTTTCTATAGTGGGATAATACACTTAGAGCCCGTGTTGCTATACGAGGCTTATATAAGGCTTTTACATTTTTGTGGCTCCAGACAGATTGTTTATTATTTTTATTTTTTTGTCCAATATGGCTCTTTGAATAGTTTGGGTTGCCGACCCCCGGATTAGACAGACAGCATCAGAGGAAATATGCTTTCAAACGTCCATTTTGCATATACAGGTATTGCACACAACAGTTTTTGATTGGCTGAATCTTTCTTTTAAAGGAATCATGTTTTTTTTATTTTGCTATTAGGCTTCACTTTTTGTAAATCCCTGCACTGTGTGCAATTGCAGGACCTACAACAGCCTGGAAATTGTTACAAGGAATTGATTTATGACAGGGTTAATTAAATCCTTATTTAGCATAATGGTGCAGAAGAATTCAATTTAATTCATTTTATTTCTATAGCACCAATTCACAACACATGTCATCTCAAGGTGCTTTACAGTTCACCAGATCATCCAGTGAAATTTATTCAAAGTTTTCTATCTAAGGAAAACCAGTTGATTGCATCACTGACTCGAAGGCAATCCCTCACACTAAGCATGCTTGTAGTGACAGTGAAAACTCCATTTTAACATGAAGAAACCTCCAGCAGAACCAGGCTCAGTGTGAGCGGCCATCTGCTGAGGCTGACTGAGGTTCAAGGAGACAGAAGCAGAGATAGAAAAGCCAAGTTTAAATGCAGCCTAATCCAGGAAACAAACAGCCAGGCAGACGAGCTCCGAGCCAGCTCCAATGCCAGAGGACGGAGAGAGGACATCCAGCCAGTCACAGTCAGAAAAACAGGACTACACTGGAAAACAGTGCATGCTGCAACATCTATAAACAAAGGTGTTGATGGCAGCAGCACAGCTGATATTTCTCTCAAGGATGGAGAGATTAATCCTCTTCTGAATTAATTTGGCACCAGGCTCTTTATAGTTTGGGTGATAAACACTGCAGCTTCCTGCTTTTAGCTGCCTGCTGGCTCTTCTGCATTAGGTCTGATCTGTGACCAGCCAATTAATAAACATTGATGGGTAAATAAAATATAATAATTTCCCAGTGTTAAAGGTTGCTGGTAAAATAAACTTGAGCCGCTCATGGTTCATAACACCGGTCTGTGTGTTTTAGGTCCGCAACGGCGTCCAGAAAGCATACGTGCTGAAAAACAAGGAGCTCACCGGGTCCACGAAAGGAGTCATCTTCCTGGAAATCGAAGTCATCTACAACACTGTGAGCGTCACTCTGTTTCAGCGTGGTTGGTCTTATACTCATAAGCCCAGGATGGATCCATGAGGTTCAAACAAGCTTTCTTATTTGCTTCATTTCCCTGCATTCCTGCAGATAAAGGCTGCTATAAAGACTGTGGTTCCTGCAGAGCAGAAGTACATTGAGGAAGAACCAAAAGTTTCTAAACAGGTTTGTAATTTTTTTGAAATTATAGTTAAAATGATAAAAAAAAAAATCCTGTCACTGAACCCTGAAACACATTTGTAATTTTTAAGAGGAGAATGTAAACCAATGGATGGGCTGTTTGTCAGTTCACAAGAACGCTAGTATGGACTCAGGTTCTCGGCAAGTACGTTCTCGAGAACACAGAAAAGTAAGGAATCAACGAGAACGAGAACACGCAGAATAAATCTGGGTCAATCTGAACAGAAGCGTACTCGTGACATCACGATATTCAAAGCTAGTCTGGACGTGCATTTCCCCTCCTGTTGTTATTGCTCTCTAGATAATAATTGGATTATATCTTTTCAAAACATACTTTTGTAGAACAATGGCAACAAAAAGTGAACTTCTAACTTAATACTCTGAGCTCTGTTAGCGCTAAGGTGGAAGCTGCTACAGGTGTGGTGCATGCCGGGACAGCTGTCAATCTGGAGAACTGTGTAGGTACCAGATCTGCTCGTTACGCTACATGAGTGGCTGAAAGTTGCCACATGATGTAAAACATTGTGGTTACCCAGATAACTATAATAACATCATGCAGCGTCCGTGTGCCGAGTTGGGAGTATCTGTAGCATTAGCGTGTCTAATGATCGATTAAGTTTTTCCTGTTGATAGAATGTAGTGCTTCCCTTCAAGACTGACAATGATTGTTTTCTACTTTCGGATACTTTAGATCACTAATGAAATGTAAAATAATAGCAAATATGGGTTATAACATGTGGAGACTCCAAAAGAGAATTAATTCTTTAAAAAACAGGTGCAATACAGTTTGTCCGAGTGGAGTTGCCATATGATGACGTCATCAGAATGGTCACGGGCCTGAGCAGATCTGACCTACAGCAGACAAGTCTGCTCTGAGACCTGCTGGGTAAAGACGGAGGGACGAGAACAAAATCTGGGGATTTTGCCCGTTCTCGTGCTGAGTTCAAATTCAGCGCCTTCGTCCTCTGAAGGTCAAATTCCGGCCTAACCACCCTTCATTGCTCATCAACAGCTCAGCTGTAGAGGTGGCCAGTAGAACCAAATTCCCGGGGGTGCACATCACAGACAACCTCAACTGAAATGTAAACACCACCTCAATGGTCAAGAGATAACAGAGGCGCTTGTACTTCCTGTGGAGGATCA
>NW_015150753.1:275806-276793 GCF_000732505.1 Cyprinodon variegatus
CCACCATGGACTGTTCTCCCTGCTGCCCTCTGGGAAGAGGCTCCGCAGCAGTCAATGCAGGACTTCCTGCATGTCCTGCAACAGCTTCTTCTCCACCGCCATCAAACTGTTAAACTGTTGAAAACTCTAATTCAGTCACAAATCGAGACTCTTCATCATACTGTAAACATCATATTTACACTACAAGTTGAATCTTCAAAACAGAACTCAACTCAGTGTTTCTATTGCATTTTACACCATATATATATTTATCTATTTTTGCACTGTTCTGAACCTTACACATCAATGCCTTTTGCACCATGTCTCTCCAACACTGTTTACATTTTGATCACTGCTGCACTTTATAAATGGAAACGTTCATTTCACTGCTCATTCACTGTCGAAAGTTGTATGTATCAAAATGTCGTTTTGTATACAGTCTAAGTTTGTCTGAGTCTAACATTCGACGGCCAATTGGGTTCGGTGTATCCTATGTAGTCTTTTTTATCCCATTAATCAATGCGAGTCCAAGCAAGCCGGCTGCTCCATACTCAGAGGAAACATGTAATTGGCGCAGAACATTGAATATTTTAAGTTCAGTTTAATATAATACAAGTATGTAAATAGTTCCGTTTGAAATTAATGAAAATAGTTGTTATTGATTCAGATATGTGGCGGGTAATGTTTTGTTTATTGAAACTTTTTAATATCTGTGCATTGTGGGGACTATAAATATGATATATGCAGCAACAGTAGTGCTGCTGAAGCTTCTCCAAAAATATTATTAGCACCCAGAACAGTAGTGAGAAGTTCAGCATCCTGTTTTGTGCATCAACTGTTACGGTTGCTAGGTGACAGAACTACAGGAGGAGATAGAAGGCTGGACCTGACTCCTCCAGCCTCCTTATTTTCAGCGACCTCGAAGGACCCAGTCCTTTTAGACCCCCTCCTTAGGAGGACACAGCCTCTGAAATCGAACACACCCTCTGTCTTGTGTTCTTGTGAATT
>NW_015150753.1:277053-288521 GCF_000732505.1 Cyprinodon variegatus
ATCACCTTTCTTCCCCATACTGATGCTCGGTTTGAACTGCAGGAGATTGTCTTGACCATGTCTACATGCCTAAATGCACTGATTTGCCGCCATGTGATTGGCTGCTTAGAAATTAAGTGTTAACGAGCAGTTGGACAGGTGTACCTAATAAAGTGGCCCGGTGAGTGTATATTTATCTATTTTTGCACTGTTCTGAACCTTACACTTCAATGCCTTTTGCACCATGTCTCTCCAACACTGTTTACATTTTGATCACTGCTGCACTTTATAAATGGAAATGTTCATTTCACTGCTCATTCACTGTCTAAAAGTTGTATGTATCAAAATGTCGTTTTGTATACAGTCTAAGTTTGTCTGAGTCTAACATTCGACGGCCAATTGCGTCATAGCGCAGCGCCAAGGCCTGTTCGGATTGGGCTCCTCGTTATGTGGCTAACAAATGCAGCCTTTTTTTATTTGCCCGGAGGGGTTTGGTGTATCCTATGTAGCCTTTTGTATCCCGTTAATCAATGCGAGTCCAAGCAAGCCGGCTGCTCCGCACTCAGAGGAAACATGTAATTGGCACAGAACATTGAATATTGTAAGTTCAGTTTAATATAATACAAGTATGTAAATAGTTCCATTTGAAATTAATGAAAATAGTTGTTTAAATGTTATTGATTCATGTGGCAGGTAATGTTTGGTTTATTGAAAGTTTTTAATATCTGTGCATTGTGGGGACTATAAATATAATATATGCAGCAACAGTAGTGCTGCTGAAGCTTCTCCAAAAATATTATTAGCACCCAGAACAGTAGTGAGAAGTTCAGCATCCTGTTTTGTGTATCAACTGTTACGGTTGCTAGGTGACAGAACCTACAGGAGGAGATAGAAGGCTGGACCTGACTCCTCCAGCTCCTTATTTTCCGCGACCTCGAAGGACCCAGTCCTTTTAGACCGCCTCCTTAGGAGGACACAGCCTCTGAAATCGAACACACCCTCTGTCTTGTGTTCTTGTGAATTTAAAAAGTGCTGGGCCTGATGACATTTCATGACCACATTAAGAACGCACAAGTACATACATTGAGAAACGGCAAAGAAAGGATAGGGTAACTCAGCCCAACACGCATCAGACCCACTTGATTACCGTGCACTTCTGCTACTTCTGTTGCTTGCGGTCAGAGCGTAGCATTAGTTCTAATGGATCCTCCCCAGAGCCTCATGTCAGAACATCAAGAAAAACAAACCAAATGAATGCAAACAGCTAGATACCCTATAAATAAAATGTCCATAAACTGCAGTGTTTTTGTTAGAACCTTATTTCTGTGTGAACAGCTTGTAAAGATGTATTGAAAACCAACTATTTGGTTGATCTGACGAAGCTTTTCCTTGATAAGGTACCCTTTATCTCACGTTCTGCTTCTCATCCAGCAAGCTTTTTCAATTCAAAATGTCAGGAATAGCGTTGAGTTCAAGTTATATACGGTAGCCCAACAAAGCCTTGTTTTTGTTTAGAAAACATGCAAATTGAAACAGACGAACGAGTTCACCCTTTTGGAATGGGGGTCGTTTGGGTTCTTTGTTCGCCTGCAATGCCCCGTACCTGTCTATGTCTCTGAAAGGGGTCTTTAAAGGGAATTGTTGGCCTGGCTGAATAGGCGAGGTATTCTGCTCTGCTGTAAAGGGATGGGGTTGTGGTGATAGCAGCAAGAGATCAACTCAATTGCTGCATTGTAAGTTTTTGAAAGCTGGAATCTGAGTCCAACCCACTCTCTCTTTAATGTTGGTTTTTCTTTCCTTCACGCCCCTCTCAAACCACCTATTTTAAATTGAAAAAGCTTCCTGGATTGGAAGAGAAACGTCTTTAAACAAAGTCCATTGGATTGTTTTTTTTTTTTTTTTTACTTTTTTTGGAAAGTCTTCTTGAGCAGGCAAACCTTAATCCTCCTAAATCAATAGTTATGCTTAACATAAAGCAATATCCCAAGTTATTTTTATGGTTTATGACACAGAACCAGTTAAAAGCACACATTCCTTATGACTTCTTCTGCTCAGGCCGTTGTGTCATGTCTGCATTAAGCATTGTGTACCTTTGTGTGTTTAAGTTGCTGCAGCAGAACTTTAACCGAGTGAAGCGATGCATCATGGTCCTCCTCAGCTACGGTACCTACATCAACACCTGCTTTGAGTGGGAGTCGTCACAAAGGAGCATCATTGCATTTATTGTATGAAGAGCAAACATGCACCTTTAAACACAAACCGGCTGCTGCTTTCCCCTTTATGACTGTTTTCTTCTGCGCAGCTGTTTGTGGTGGTGGTGTGGAACTTTGAGCTCTACATGCTGCCCCTCGGCCTCGTTCTGCTGCTGGTCTGGAACTACTTCTTCTCATCAAGCAGAGAAATGTCTGAGGCGGTGAGAAATTATGCGCTTCTGCGCTTAGATATCTGTTTTACAAGATCGTTCTTATTTTGAAGCTCTTTGTCTCTGTTCTTCAGTCCATGGAGACCATGTTTGATTGGGAGGATGAAGAAGAAGACAAAGAAGAAAGGGTTGGTATCTAAGGGCTCAGGACCTCATGTAGTGTAGCTAGTTGATTACATTGCAATCACAGCAGCCCCAAGAACAACACTGAGCTATATATGTGCTGAATGCAGTGTATAAAGCAGGGGTAACCAATTAAAAATCAGCGGGGTCCTAATAAAGAAAAGTAACGGTCCGTAGACATTCTTAATTATAATCCATTACTTTACACAGCATTTAACACTGAAATAAAATGCAGGTGTTTATGCATCCATGTTACACATGTTATACAATGTTTAGATAAAAAATAGAATGTTCTTCCATTTTAAAATCGAAATTGTTTTTGAATTAGAGAACAACAATCTTTCAGTTTGGTATATAGAACATTTCCTGACTCACTTTTTTTTTTAATTTAAAAAACAGTTGTTTTTTTTCTTCTTTCTTTTTTTCTGTCTTAATGTTCGCAGTGGGCTTTATTCTGCCCTGCAAGGCTTTAAACCTGGGTTTGAATGGAGACTAAGCCATTCTAAAGCACATATCAAGGTGCTCATTTTGAGCCTGGATCCATATTTTTTTTGATTCTGTTCATGGTGGAGAATCCTGCTTCACAGCAGCAGGTTGAGCCAAACATCCTCTAAATGTGCAGGGTCATCTTTGAGCACCATTTCACTTTTCTTTCACCAGTTCACCACAGTTCTTGCAGCAGTCCTCACTTTCTCTGCTCTCTTTTTCTCATCATCTTCTCCTTCTTTCCCATCGCTCGGCTTGCCACAGGTTTGCCTGCTGTAGCAGCAGCAGCAACCCAGACTGACAGCAGCATATTGACTAATTTGTAGTAGCAAATTTGTAATTTGCTTTGCAAGGAGAGCTCTCAGTGCAAAGCATTCTGGGATATATCTGCCTCTTCTGAGGCCTTTCTTTTCTTCTCATACACTTCACATACACCTTTCCTCTAACGACCCTTGGCCATTTTCAAAGAACTGTGGTGAGAAAGGTGAGCTTCAATGGCTGTCTGAAACCGTAGCTCAGCACAGATATACGCCTGAAAGTGCGCACGTGCAGAAAAAGATAGCTAACGTAGGACAGCCTTACCTAAACATATCACCAGAATCATTGACAATAAGGAGGACCACTTATTTACATGATCCACCTGTAAATAAAAAATCGTCCGCTATACCTTCAAAAGCAGCAAATCTACTTGCAGCTGTTCTGTAAAACATGATTAAAATATAAATGTTAAATATTGACAAAAGTATATCAGCACAAATAACTGAGGTACAATTTACTGATGTAACAATACTAGAAGTTTACCAAAAACATACCTCTTGGGACTAAACTGGGACATTTATTTTTTCTTTTTTTTTCTTTTAAAAAAAAAAGCATTCCAGGTATACTTTTATTTCACTCTTCATAAACGGTCTGTTTTCGATATATAAAAAGTACACTTTCACATACACTTCATGTAGTCTTCCACCTAATTTACTTAAAAAGAAACTTTCAAATCTGCATAGAGTTTATAAAAGTATTGAAGCACACTGAAATGTACCTTTTTGTTTACTAAATGATTCATCCATCCATTTTTCCATCCATCACGCTTTACCCCAAGCAAGGCGGGGTCCACCCTGGACAGGTCCCCAGTCCATCGCAGGGCAACACAGAGACAAACAGGACAAACAACCGTTCACAGAAACTCACACAGGAGAATTTAGAGAATCCAATTAACCTAACAGTCATGTTTTTGGACTGTGGGAGGAAGCCGGAGTACCTGGAGAGAACCCACACCTGCACAGGGAGAGCATGCAAACTCCATGCAGAAGGACGCCAGGCCGGGAATCAAACCTGGAATCTGCCCACTGCCCCACTGATTTATGACATAATTAATGATGTGAACAACAATATCCCATAATCATTTCATAATGAAAACAAAAGGTTCTTTTTTGATTAAAAAAGTCTGGGATTCTTCAGCTGAGTCAGATACAAATGTTAAAATAAAACAGACTCAGCTGGTCACAATATTTTCCCTCATATAATTGGCCAACACCATTGAAAAGATCCTATTAATTTAATAAAGTCTCCACAACCTTCTGGTAGTTAAGTTTGATTTGGGCTTAACTAGAATCTGTAACAATATAAACAGTACAAAGTATTTAAGATAAGTATAAACGGCAAACGTAAGTGGTTGGAGCTCTGTTGAGTTTTGTTTTATTAAGCTGAATTTAATTCAGAATTCAAAATTTAATTTTGCATAATTAATTAAGTATATATTTTAGTAAACTTCTGGTATACTTGTATCAATGACCCTGGTAAACTTTGAATATTTGTTTCTGTAATTGGAAATATTAATTTGAAGTTTACAGTACCTGTTTTTATAATTTGCCTTTTCTTTTATTCTAATTCCCTGAGAAACACAACTTTGGGTTTTTCCTTTATTTGAATACACCGCCATCTAAATTAATGCAAATAAACATGCAGTAAATCACTGTGTATAACTAACCCGTCTAATATAAATACCCATTTCATGTTATTCCTGGAATAAGCTTTTCTAAAGTGTTCTGAATTACTGTAAGGCACCTATATATCATTTCAGTTTTATTCCCACTAAGTCAACAGTCAGGTTCAAACCCTCCATACTGGCTCATCTAGGCTTATAAAATCAGCTTCAAAGACCCAAACATGTGATATTTAATCCTTTCTACCATCAGGACTCAGAGCACAAAGGCTTCATGGATAAACTCTACGCCATCCAGGAGGTGTTCATCAGTGTGCAGAGTGCCCTGGATGAAGTAGCATCGTTTGGAGAGAGGTTAAAGAAGTAGGTGTTCTTCGGTTTTTAATGTGTGTGACCCTTAAATTGATTGCAAGGTCTGAAGCGTTTAGAACCAAACAGCTGAGGAGATCAACAACCCACAGAGATGGCTTGAAAGAGATTCATGGTTCACCTATTCTAAGTCTCTTTGCTTTTCTTTCTCTGATATGCTAAAGATACCTTTAAATCCTTTTTGGCTCCGTGTCAGAGGTGATTTATAAGCTCCAATTTGAACTCAGTTCAATTCAGTTTACTTCTATAGCGTCAATTCACAACACATGTCATCTCAAGGCACTTTACAGTTCACCAGATAATACAGTTGGATTGATTCAAAGTTTTCTCTCTAAGGAAAACCAGTTGATTGCATTGACTCATTGACTCAAAGGCAATTCTTCACACTAAGCATGCTTGTTGCGACAGTGGAGAGGAAAAACTCCCTTTTAACAGGAAGAAACCTCCAGCAGAACCAGGCTCAGTGTGAGCGGCCATCTGCTGAGGCCAACTGGGGTTCAAGGAGACAGAAGCAGAGATACAAAAAGCAGCTATTAAAGGCGGCCCCGTCCAGGAAACACACAGCCAGGCAGACAAGCTCCGAGCCAGCTTACATGTCAGAGGATGAAGAGAGCACATCCAGCCAGTCAGTCAGAGAAACAGGACTACACGGGAAAAAGGCTGAACATCTATAAACAAAGGTGTTGATGGCAGCAGCACAGCTGATATTTCTCTCCAGGATGGAGTCAGAGCAGAACAGGAGCAGACCAGATAATATGAGATAATATGCTAATATGAGAAAAAGGAGAGAGAGAAGAACATTAGAGATTGAACTAATAGATTCTGGAGAGTGGGAGAATAGAGATAGAATGAAGCAGAAGGATGAAAAACGGGTCCCTATGTCCTCCAGCAGTCTAAGCCTATAGCAGCATAACTATAGAGATAGCCCAGGATAACCTGAGCAACTCTAACTTATAAGCTTTATCAAAAGGAAAGTTTTAAGCCTAGCCTTAAAAGTAGACAGGGTGTCTGCCTCACAGACTAAAACTGGTAGTTGGTTCCACAAGAGAGGAGCATGATAACTAAAAGATCTGCCTCCCATTCTACTTTTAGAAATTCTAGGAACCACTAGTATAAACCTGTAAATTCAGAGCGAAGTGCTCTGTTAGGAACATAAGGAACAATCAGATCTCTGATATCAGATGGAGCTTGACCATTTAAGGCTTTATATGTGAGAAGGAGGGGTTTAAATTCTATTCTGGATTTAACAGAAACATGTAAAAAGTATTTCAGGGCCATTAAACCGCCTTCAAGTCTCAATTAAATGGATATTGACATGAAAGTCTGAAATTATTTATTTTTGAAACTTGACAGTTAAACATAGCTACTAATCATTTTCCATATGCATCAAACCTGCTGAGTGTCAACGTTCAAACATTCATTATTGCTCCTTTTCTTTCTCCCCTCCCTGTACTGCAGCACCTTTAACTGGACAGTGCCTTTTCTGAGCTCGTTGGCGATCGCTGCCTTATGTTTGGCCACATTTCTGCTCTACCTCATACCACTACGATACCTTGTGCTCGCATGGGGTGAGTAATGACTGTTTTGTCATTTTCTTTCATTATTGCAAATGGACAGTGTCTGTAAGTGTACTATCAACCCAGTTACAAAAGCCTCCTTTCCAGTTATGCTGGAAAATAAAAGGTATTTCTTTGTAGAATAAAACTGTTTTGAAATCACAGAGGCACACTAGTTTTGGCCATGTTACATTTGACAATAATAAACGGCTAATTTTTTCACTCTATCCCTTTAGATGCTGGTCATTTGCTGAAAGTGGGTTTGCCTCCACACTGAAGGGAGGATAGAGGGGTAGCAGCTAGTGTGTAGATCTATGCAGGCAAACAGAAACACTTTTCTAAGCAACAGTTAAGTCGTGCCACAATCAGCATAGGAAAAAGAAGCATGTAAGGCAAGGAAAATGTCTCCAAATCTCTCCAACTGTGCCAGATTGAGCCAAATTGTGCCAAATGCATTTACTCAGCTGTTTGACCCATAGATTAACATTGAAGCATTTTGATGGCCACAAAACATTTATGAAGCAAGTATTTTCCCACTTTTTTTCAGAATCAATGGAAATAACAAAATGTAACATTTAGAAACCTTAAATAACATAAAAATCTAGAACTGATGTTTTTCAAGTTAAACTAAGCCCCAGTGCCTTTTGTGGGCTGTATTATTATTTTTTTCGGCCTTAGGCAGTGTAATAAAACAAAATCAGTGAATTTGTTTAAAATTTCCCTTGATTTAAAACACAGCTTTATCAAACATCATTACAACAGATTTACAAAAGTATATGTCTAATCAACAGGTGTGAATAAGTTCACCAAAAAGCTTCGCGATCCATACAGGATCGATAACAACGAGCTTCTTGACTTCCTGTCCAGAGTCCCGTCTGATGTTCAAATGGTGAGTAAAGCTGCCATGAAACAAGTGGAACGTGTTGTTATGGTTTAAAGTATATTGTTATCCGTCTAATTGGACAGATGCAGTATTATGATCTGAAGATGGATCCCGGACAAAGCCCCAACAAACGCAGGAGGACCAACCCGAGCTAGCTCTAAACTGTGTCAATTTATTGTAATTTTAGATCTGATTTATTAACAGTTTCTCTTGTATATTTGATTCAGATGCTGAGAAATATTTTTTTTTATTTTCTTCCTACCAGACTGAATTATTTTATAAGTATTTGAAAGAAAATGCAATTTGTTATTTTTTTTTTATTCCATTTATTTTTCTCCATATAAACATGTTTAAGTGATGAAAAATGAATTTGTGTTACACGTGCAGTCTGCATGCAGTGCTGGTGTTGCATGAACTCTCCAAAAACATTTCTTTTGAATTGAATGTATTTTCAGCGTGTGACTTTTCTAAAATCAGAGCTGCATGCTGTTCCTGCTGCTTATTAGTCAAATCCTCCTAGATCTGCACCGTTCACTTTTATACTTTAATTTAGTTTTTCCTCTAATTCATGTCAGCAAGGCAAAGCAGTGCTATTGTGTGAATTAAGCACCAAATAAATCTCACTTATTTTTTCTCAGGATAACTACTGCTAAAAGATTTCTCAACTGAAATGGATCATTTTGAAATAAGGTGTGATTTTAAAAAGGTTTGCTTGTTTAAAACATGTGCAAACTGAGTAGCGTGTGCAAAAATAATCTCCAGACCGGGTGCTATAAATACTGCTTGTGTAAAATTAGCAGAAGAGTTGGCTCAAACATTTCTTTGTGTCTGCTTTTATATCTTGCTTAGCAGACTGTGCATAATACTGGAAGGAGCATATGCAAATACAAAATGTGTGATTTCCTTACATGTCGTGACAGGGAATTGCTTTTATTAAACCATAATGACCAATACTGTACTTATAATTACATTATTGCAATATTTTTGGTCAGGAGGTTGTTTAAGGACTTGTTTGAGGCAAATCCAACTCATCGTGCAAGTCTGAGCGTCGCACCTTCTCTTAATTTCTATGGCTTGGGGGGGTTTTTCCTGGTTTAGGTAATTAATCTGTTAAATGTAACTTATTGTTTTCATCTTGTTGCTTTTTTAAGGTAGTTTAAAGCACATCAAAATATTTACTTGTTCAGTGCGCTATGAACAGCATTTAGCCATCATTGTTTGGGGTAATGATGATTACCTCCTACCCCATGGTTTAGAGATCTTTATCTTTGTTTAATCCCAAACTGCCAGCAGCCACAGCAATTTATTTATATTAATGGGGTGGAACCAAACCAGTTTTGCATGTCCATTGCACACAATCAGATCACGTGGAATGCACCCACTAATTGCACCTTTTTTCTTTTGCATTCCCAGTTTAGCATTCCTTATATTTAAATATGAAGTTTCTAGTTTTTTTTACCTCCGGTCTATAGCATTCCTTTCTGAGTTTGGATAAAACAGCTTTGCGTGCGTGATGGTGGCTAATGAATGAAACAGCTCAAATCTCAGGAATGTGTTCACAGTTTATCTGAATGCCATTTTCTAAGAATTAAAGCACCTTCTGTCTTACAGTCTTTTGCTTATTTATATAAAATGAAACTCCTGCTTTTTATCCAGATGTTCTGCAAACTTATTATCAGTCTTTGTTAATGGTAGTGGGAGGTTAAATCCCTGTGAGTCTGTAGGAAAGTGAAGAAGGCCTCAGGGCTGTGGGGGGCTGATCCTCCTCCACCCATCCTGTGGTTTTTAGCTGAGCTTAGCTATTAACAACGAATCATGATCATATCCTTGTGATATAATGGTAGGTTAGTTGAAAAGAAGCACAGTTTTAAAGGTGACTCATCTTTGCACAACATGACCCCTGATCAGCTGCTACATATCAGCCTGCTCCAAGTCGGGCAGCTGTGGAGAAAACATCTGGATTTAGGGATCTGGTAACTTCCAGTGGTCTCAAAGACATTTGGAACTGATTTGAACCCAGAATAGCTTCCTTTACCTGTTGGTCAATGATTTATGCATCATGCTATTTCATTTTAGCCGAGAAATTGCAACATACATAACAGTGGATATGTGGTTTTTGTATTCTTTTAATTATTTATTTCTGTGTATCAATTTTATCAAAAAATGGCAGAATGAAAACCTAATTGAATTTAATTCAGTTTATTTATATAGCGCCAATTCACAACACATGTCAGGCACTTAACAGTTCACTAGATAATACAGTCAAATTGATTCAATGTTTTCTATCTAAGGAAAACCAGCTGATTGCATCGACTCATTGACTCGAAGGCAATCCCTCACACTAAGCATGCTTGTAGCGACAGTGGAGAGGAAAAACTCCCTTTTAACAGGGAGAAACCTCCAGCAGAATCAGGCTTAGTGTGAGCGGCCATCTGCTGAGGCCGACTGGGATTGCTGTTGTCTTCTTAATTCAGAGGGCCCCCTGCCTGCCTTTACCGAGGGCCCCAAATTTCTTAAATCCGCCCCTAATGTTACTGCAGCATTTTGGAGAAACTAGAATGTTTTCAGGATTTTTTAAATCCCACAGTAAATTGCCTCTGCAGATATTTGCCTAGATTTATTAAATACATAAAATATTTGTCCAGCCTTGTGGAATAAATCTTCTCCTCCTGATCTGTTTAAAGAAGTACAGCATCCAACAAGCAAATATTCTGTTTTTAATTAGGTCAGCCTCTGTGTGAATTCAGCTATTATCAAGTCACAGTGGTCACAGATTTGCATCTGAACATGATCTATGTACAGCTTCTACAGCGATCGAGTTTCTCCTGGATTTATTCACAGTTTTTAATCAAATGTGAAGGTGCTATTAATGCATGTTGATGTCTGATAACCACAGAAATAAATATCTTGTTTAGGCCTATTTTTTATTATATTTTCTCTCACTTGTTTTTTTTTTTTCTTCTTCTTTGCAAGTTCATTTTCAAGAGAAAAAGAAAGGCTGGTATTATGTCAGCTACCAGTCTTAAATATCTTCTCTTATTTCCTGTTTCGCCCTCTCAGCATTTATCTTCCTGTCTTTTTAATTTGTCGTTATGATGAAAGCTGCATGTCTGTGAAAGCTACAGTCTGTAAAGTGTTTCTGCATGATTGAAACTAAGCTATACAAGTGCATTTATGGAAACTAAATGTGCATAAAAGCTGTATTATTGATCTGATGTACTGTTATCTACCGCTGATGAGTCTTCTTCTGTCGTATTGATCTGTTTTTGTCCAAAGAGGACAGACTTACTGACTTCTTTCTCTCTAAAAATATATTTCTTCACAGATGTGTGTGACATTTGTGTTTTTTTTCTAAAAGAAAAGAGGAAGAGCTTTTGAAAAATAGGCAGGAATTTTAGGAGGGAAGGTAAAGTAAAAGCATAAAGGAGTCGAACTGTGATTAAAAACTGACAAGGTCCTTATTGGATGTAGGAGCATCTGTCAAAAGTAACCATGAATGGATCTGACTGACCAAATGTTGTGGTCATAAGCTGAAGTGAGAATCACTGATACATCAGAATAAAATAGACGTTGGTGCTAAAAAATGTATTATGAGAATCTTAAACTAAAGACTTTTTTTTCTAAAAGTCCAAACCATTCTGGGGGGAGTGGGGGTTGTTTCGACATTTGTTCATTCAAGAAATTATGGTCAATTCCCCAGAGACAGAACAA
>NW_015150753.1:289281-290800 GCF_000732505.1 Cyprinodon variegatus
AAGCAGAGGAAAGCCGTTGTGGTTGACATAGCAATACCAAGTGACTGCAACATTAGGAAAAAGAAACATAAGAAACTAGAGAAATAGCAGGGGCTTAGAGAAGAGCTGGAGAAAACCTGGGAGGTCAAGGCATCAGTGGTACCCGTGGTCACTGGGGCCCTCGGGGCAGTGACCCCCAAACCTGAAGAGTGGTTACAGCAGATCCCTGGAAATACATCAGACATTTCGGTCCACAAATGTGCAGTTCTAGGAACAGCAAAGATACTGCGCAGAACCCTCAAGCTCCCAGGCCTCTGTGTAGAATTGCATATAATTCACAACCCGAGTAAAGGTATTATATCAGCCACATATAACTGCTTGTCACAGAACAACACTCACTCCACAGCATATATTAAAGAAAAAATGGGAAACGGAAACAGGTAGTGAAATATCAGATGAAGTGGAAAAGAATACGGCAATATCAATGGAAATGCTCCTGTTCAATGAACTGGCAAGAATTTAACTGGAAGAACTTTATTCAATATTTTATTACCCCATCCCAGAAATCTAAATTCAGTGACACATCCCCTGTCTACAGGAGACAATGTGCTCAGCAAAGGGCAAATCACCACCATGTCTTTTGGGACTGCCCAAAAATTCAAAGCTTTTGGTCAGAAATACATAACTCATTAGGAGACATTTCCAGACAGAGAGGAGTTTAAGACTTTGTATCTGGGATGTGTTCCTCAAAACTGGCTGAAAGTGGACAAATACTTAATGAACATCCATTTGGGTGGCCAGCAAAAAAGTTTTCACAGGGAAATGGCTACAACAAAAAAACCCAACACTTGGTGGAGAGAAATTGTGGTGGAAATATATAAGATGGAACAAATAGCAGCCCATGTTAAGCAAAAAAGGCAACTTTTTTAAAACAATTGTTGAAATCTTATTGCTTTGCTCCAGCCAAGTGGTCTAACAGCCCGACTTTATTACTATGACTTTATAATGTAAAATTTATCCTATCATAATGTATGTGACAAACTCCCTGTATGTAAATTTATGTAAAAAACAAATAAATAATGTTAGAACTTTAAATATACAGTCATATGTTCATGTTACTATTTTTTAATGTATTTATTACTGTTTTCAATGCTGCACTTTTAAAAAAGAAACTTTTTAGAGCTGTTTTAAACGAAATTTATTTTTGTATACAAGATGACATAATCAATCTGTCTAAGTATGTACATAGTTCTGTTCTGGATGGAAGTTCAACTGAATAAACTGATTGCTCTCCCACATCCACCTACAACACAGCCAATCAGCTTTGAACCACACGTCCATGGAAGCCAATCAGCATCCAAAGTTCATCTTAAAAGGCCTCCAATCCGCAACTCGTCTGCTACCTAGGGCGCAGGCGGCGGTTGCGCTGCGTGACCTCAATTCACCCACCTCCAGCTCCTCCTCCACCATCGTAGCTAAAGCTTCATCAGCGCGTCATTCCTCCAGGACTCTTACTGCGTTCACTGTCTCATCTTCACCG
>NW_015150753.1:293022-294919 GCF_000732505.1 Cyprinodon variegatus
GTTTTTCAGAAATGTGTGTTGTTCCCCTCTTTCCCTGGAAAAAAGCAATAAAATATAAATAAAAAAAAAAATTCTCCTGTTTTGTCTTTTCAAGAATCTATTTCCTAAATCTTGTATTGTTATTTTAAGGGTTTTTAAGGGAATTGCTGGATCAGTCTGGATAAGGAAGATGTTAAACTATTATACTCTGTTGAAGTGAACAAATAAGCCTTTAATTTAATCCAAGCCTTCGCCAACTTTAGCATCATCAGACTTCTAAGGCCAACATGAACCGTCTCTTGAAATGTGTACACCTCAGGGTGTTCTCTCTCATCAGCTACATGTGCAAATTAATAAACAGTTGAAAAGTATTTTAAGTCACAGTTAATCATTTTCTGGTGGCGCCCAGTGAGGTCATGCCGCCCTGCACAGAAGTCTGTATTTCCCATAATAAAAGCTTACACCAGTTGAGTGCGTGTTGTTCATCATGCATCTGATGAAAGAGGTCAGTGTGTTAAGACAGCTGCTGTTGCTGAAACCATAGAGGGACATGATCCTCTGGAGCCAGAACTCTGCGGTCCTCTCAGTTGGACGATGGATGACTGCTTCAACAGGCTGCTGTCAACAGCCTGATTTAGTGAATTAATGTTTTTTTTTTCTACTGCGGTTTTTTATTAACTCTTCTACTCAAAGTTAAAAAAAGATGATGAGATGTTTTACCAAGATCTAGTTTTATTTTGTTTTTTATTCTTGCCTTAAGTCAGCCAGTCTATAATTTGAGTTTTTAAAGTGTTATAATCTTTAATGATATTCTTGAGTTCTTAGCATTTGTAGGTAACAAGCTTCTCCTATATGGGTACAGTTAAAGGAAAAGTCAGCAAGGAATGATCAGTGGATTGTTATCTATACCTAAAACTAATATGTTCACAGTGATTTAATAAATTCAACGTTAATCAGTAAAAGAATAAAAATAATTTTTGTTGTGATCATTGAGTCTGGGAGCAGCCATTTTTGCCCAATTATAGTAACATCAGACTCCTGACATCTTCCGGCTGTGACATCACGGTGTGGTAAGCCTAGCGCCATTCTCCCAAAAACACTTATCATTTATTGAAGAGTATGAAATTGTTTGATACTTGAAGTACTTTCAGAAGTTTGAATTCTGAATATGACCAGACTTTTCATTTTAAGACCATCTCAGCCTCTAGGCTGAGTAGTAAAACATTGGCCACTAGAGGGCGTCATGGGTATTGGATTTGTTGAGCACAAAGCTTAAAACAGGGTTTGTTAGAATTTTGATCAGGGACCCTCACTGCTCATCTTCTTCCTTCAATCTTCCATCTGCTTTACAAAACCAAACACATTCAAGAAGAATTAGATTTAATTCAAATAACCTTTTTAAACCTTCTGTTTTTTTCACTTAACTAAACTTCCTAAACTAACCTATAAGGAGCAGTGGTGGAAAGTACATGATTACTGTACTTTTTTGGGTACTTTTACTTGAGTCCTTTTTTGTAAGGTACTTATAACTTTCTCCTCCACTCCATTTCTAGTAAGCTGCTAGTTAATTGTTCCCTTTGGCTCAGCTTAGCTTTGAAATCCACTGTTGCTGTTTTTTCTCTCTTGAAATCCAATTTCAGCATAGCAGATGGCAGCCGATAGGACTGACCGTTTGGACACCACTGTCTTAGAGATTCACATGACATTCCACAAATGTGAGAAATTCAGGATAGATATTATATGTACTTTATCATTTTATCAAGGCGTCAGTTGTTGCCATGTGGCCAAGTTGTTCAGTAGGATGAGTCTCCAAGCAGAGTTGTAGTTTCTTTGTTGTAATAGATTCAACCTCAAACCTCTATTCCATAGTGAAAGTATGAGTCGAAAGAGACTATTTTCTTTTGTTTGTTTTAAAATA
>NW_015150753.1:295857-297745 GCF_000732505.1 Cyprinodon variegatus
AAAGTTACAAGGTTCTTTAAAATTACTCTGAAAATGACACAGAAATGTACTGGTATTAGAAAATGTTATTAGTATTTTTGAATTCTTTAAAATGCATGTACTTTTGAATACTTCAGTATTTTCAAAAGTGAGTACGTCAGTACTTGACTAGATGTTAGACCGAGTAACTTTTACTTGTAGTTGAGTAATATTTGACTGAGCATCAGTACTTTTACTCATGTGCTACTG
The DNA here is from genome assembly GCF_000732505.1 of Cyprinodon variegatus. Classification (NCBI taxonomy): domain Eukaryota; kingdom Metazoa; phylum Chordata; class Actinopteri; order Cyprinodontiformes; family Cyprinodontidae; genus Cyprinodon; species Cyprinodon variegatus. The sequence continues at coordinate 296,086 of NW_015150753.1, forward strand.
TTGAGTACTTCGTCCATCACTGGTAAGGACACTCTGGGGATGTTGGAACATCAGCAAAGGAACTCTTAGGTTTTGTGGCTTGAAATTCTGTGGATCAGCTTTTCTTTGACAGATAATTCATCAGTTTTGCTATTTGCTCATTAAAGTTTGGATTAAAACTGAGAGTCGTTCCCACAGGACATTTTGTGAACCATCATTGCCATATTTAAGCAGTAACACCGCCTCTATAAAAAATCTGAGCATAAGCTCAGACTCAGCATTTCTTCTGTGGTTAAATCTGTTGATGACAAGGTGGTCATCATAACTGTCAACAACAAGTAAACAGACAAATCAAGTGTACAGTGTAATAATCATTTCCCCTTTGGAGATTTCTTCTGTTCTTTTCTTTTTGTGAAACTTGTCTGCTTCACATGATCAAACATATTTAAACATCAAAGATAACCCGAGTATAAAATGTAGGCTTTAATAAATTATTTATTAGATAAAAATAGATCATGTCTAAAAAATAAAGTAGATTCTAGAAGTGTTACATTATATCCCAGTTTAAAAAAAACAAAACAAACCATAAGAACTGATGAGGAATAAAGTCATTGGCATTTATAAGATTAATAATGGTTTCAAAGCCATTTAGAGAAAACATTAAACAGTGATTAATCTTTCCATTTTTCTAACTGGGTTAATTATTTCCTCTTAACAATATAGTTCAGTTTTGTTTTTCCTGTTCAAAGGGTCTTCATGAAACAGGGAGGGAAGAAGCTGTCGACATACAGTAGCTCTGGATTACCATCAATAGGTGGTAGGTGCTACTTCTTTCATTACTGCTGTTGGTCTCACAGGACATATGGATGGATGGACGTTAGCTGCCCTGCTAGCAAATTTAGCTGTTATCAGAAAGATTATTGGAGAGATTAAAGACAAACATCCAAGACGCAAACATTAGCAGCAGAAAGGAAGTGTGCAGTTACTGTGGCGATTTTTTTATTAAATATTCCTTTCTGAAGCAGCAGGACGCTGCTATAGGCTTAGACTTATGGAGGACATAGGGACCCCTTTTTCATCATTCTGCCTAATTCTTCATATATTCTCCCATTCTGCAGAATCTGTTGGTCAATCTCTAACGTTATCCTCGCTCTGCTTTCACTCATAGTAGCTTCGCCTCGTCTGTTCCTGTTTGGCTGTGACTCCATCCTTGGAGATCAGCCTGCTTTTCAGTGTAGTCCTGTTTCTCTGACTGTGACTGGCTGGATGTGCTCTTTTCATCTTGGCTGTGTGTTTCCTGGATCTCTGCTTCTTTCTCTGTCAGTTTCTGTCTCCTTGAGCCCCAGTCGGCCTCAGCAGATCACACTGAGCCTGGTTCTGCTGGAGGTTTCTTCCTGCTAAAGGGAGTTTTTCTTCTCCGCTGTCATGACAAGCATGCTTGGTGTGAGGGATTGCCTTTGAGTCAATGAGTCGATGCAATCAACTGGTTTTCTGGATAGATAAAAAAACTTTGAATCAATCTGACTGTATAATCAGGTGAACTGTAAAGTGCCTTGAGATGACGTGTTGTGAATTGGCGCAATTTATAAATAAACTGAACTGAATTGAATTGCCTGTCAGCCTCTATCAGAAATCTCCGTTGAGGTCTGTATCTGTCTACTGAGGTAATTAGCGAGAAAGT
>NW_015150753.1:298498-299516 GCF_000732505.1 Cyprinodon variegatus
ACTGAATTATTGCTAGGGTTCCTGTAGTTTAATATTCCACAGTGCTTCACAGCAGCTATTTTCACCTGTTTTAATGATTTTATGTGTTTGATATTGCAACACGTGAGGTTTGGATCTAATAAGAATTTAAAATCCTCCTTCTCACATATAAAGTCTTAAATGGCCAAGCTTCATCTTACATCAGGGATCCGATTGTTCCTTATGTTCCTAACAGAGCACTTCCCTCTGAGGTTCTTCGCAGGTTTACTAGTGGTTCCTAAAATTTCTAAAAGAAGAATGGGAGGCAGATATTTTAGTTATCAGACTCTTCTTGAACCAACTACAAGTTTTAGTCTGTGAGACAGACATTCTGTCTACTTTTAAGGCTAGGCTTAAAACTTTCCTTATAGCTTTTATAGCTTTTTGTTAGAATGCCTTAAGTTATCCTGAGCTATCTCTATATTTATGCTGCTTTAGGCTTAGACTGCTGGAGGACACAGGGACCCCTTTTCCCCATTGTGCTTCATTCTATCTCTATTCTCCCATTATGCCGTATTTGTTAGTTCAATTTCTTACGTTATGTATGCTCTCTCTGCTTTTTCTCATAGTAGCTTCACCTGGTCTGTTCCTGTATGGCTGTGACACCAGCCTGTAGAGAAATATCAGAGGCTTGAACCATGGAGCAGGATTACTGGGGTAGGGAGACAACTTCAGGTTTAACCCCTTCTTTCCTGTACAACGAAGCTCGGTTAATTTTTAGGTAGGCTAACTTTCAGGTTCGATCTGAATGGATAGGGGATATAGCAGCTGTGCAGCTGCCATCAACACATTTGTTTATAGATGTTGCAGCTTGGTCTGTTTTTCAGTGTAGTCCTGTTTCTCTTACGGTGACTAACTGTATGTGTTCTCTTTCATTCTCTGACATGGGAGCTGCCTCTGAGCTTGTCTGCGATGCACTGTGTTTCCTGGATGGGGCCGCCTGTGGAGCTAGATGACAGTTATGTTTTGTGTCTTTGCTTCTGTCTCCTTGAACATCAGG